>NW_026904067.1:0-183063 GCF_024500275.1 Phycodurus eques | reverse complement strand
ACAAAGCATGCTTTCACAGTAAATTCTCTTGCTTTTTCGAGTAGAACTCTGCCCTTTATTCTAGTTACAGGCAGTGGTTTGAATCCCGAAGCTTTGGTTGGAGTTTTACACACCTTTGCAGTTTTTATCGCTTAAAAATGCTTCCCAGCGCCTGCTGTCCACTTTTTTTATTTTCACTCATAACTTCACAAAGCATGCTTTCCCAGTAAAGTCTCTTGCTTTTTAGAGTAAAACTCACCCCTTTATACTAGTTACAGGCAGTGGTTTGAATCCCAAAGCTTTGGTTGGAGTTTTACACACATTTGCAGTTTTTATTGCTTAAAAATGCTTCCCAGCGCCTGCTGTACACATTTTATATTTTGACTCAGAACTTCACAAACGATGCTTTCCCAGTAAATTCTCTTGCTTTTTAGAGTTAAACTCTCCCCTTTATACTAGTTACAGGTTGTGGTTTGTGAGTTTTACACACATTTGCAGTTTTTATCACTTAAAAATGCTTCCCAGCGCCTGCTGTACACTTTTTTTGTTTTGACTCATAACTTCACAAAGGATGCTTTCCCATTAAAGTCTCTTGCTTTTTAAATTAGAACTCTCCCCTGCATACTATTGACAGGCAGTGGTTTGAATCCCAAAGCTTTGGTTGGAGTTTTATACACATTTCCAGTTTTTATTGCTAAAAAATGCTTCCCAGCGCCTGCTGTACACTTTTTTTATTTTCACTCATAGCTTCACAAAGGATGCTTTCCCAGGAAATTATCTTACTTTTTAGAGAAAAACTCTCCCCTTTAAACTAGTTACAGGCAGTGGTTTGAATCCCAAAGCTTTGGTTGGGGTTTTACATACATTTGCTGTTTTTATTGCTTAAAAATGCTCCCCAGCGGCTGCTGTACACTTTTTATATTGTAACTCATAACTTCACAAAGGATGCTTTCCCAGTAAATTCTCTTGCTTTTTCGAGGAGAACTGTCCCCTTTATACTATTTACAGGCAGTGGTTTGAATCCCAAAGCTTTGGTTGGAGTTTTACACACATTTGCTGTTTTTATGACTTAAAAATGCTCCCCAGCTCCCTCTGCTGTACACTTTTTTTATTTTCACTCATAACTTCACAAAGGATGCTTTCCAAGTAAAGTCTCTTGCTTTTTCGAGTACAACTCTCCCCTTTATGCTAGTTACAGGTAGTGGTTTGAATCCCAAAGCTTTGGTTGGAGTTTTACACACGTTTGCAGTTTTTATTGCTTAAAAATGCTTCCCAGCGCCTTCTTTACACTTTTTTTATTTTCACTCATAACTTCACAAAGGATGCTTTCCCAGTAAAGTCTCTTTCTTTTTAGAGTATAACTCTCCCCTTTAGACTAGTTACAGGCAGTGGTTTGAATCCCAAAGCTTTGGTTGGAGTTTTACACACATTTGCTGTTTTTATTGCTTAAAAATGCTTCCCAGCGCCTGCTGTACACTTTTTTTATTTTCACTCATAGCTTCACAAAGGATGCTTTCCCAGGAAATTATCTTACTTTTTAGAGAAAAACTCTCCCCTTTATACTAGTTACAGGCAGTGGTTTGAATCCCAAAGCTTTGGTTGGAGTTTTACACACATTTGCAGTTTTTATTGCTTAAAAATGCTTCCCAGCGCCTGCTGTACACATTTTATATTTTGACTCAGAACTTCACAAACGATGCTTTCCCAGTAAATTCTCTTGCTTTTTAGAGTTAAACTCTCCCCTTTATACTAGTTACAGGTTGTGGTTTGTGAGTTTTACACACATTTGCAGTTTTTATCGCTTAAAAATGCTTCCCAGCGCCTGCTGTACACTTTTTTTTATTGTGACTCATAACTTCACAAAGGATGCTTTCCCAGTAAATTCTGTTGGTTTTTATAGTAAAACTATCCCCTTTATACTGGGTACAGGTTGTGAGTTTTACACACATTTGCAGTTTTTATCGCTTAAAAATGCTCCCCAGCGGCTGCTGTACACTTTTTTTATTTTGACTCATAACTTCACAAAGGATGCTTTCCCAGTAAATTCTCTTGTTTTTATCGTATAACACTCCGCTTTATACTAGTTGCAGGTTGTGGTTTGAATCCCAAAGCTTTGGTTGGAGTTTTACACACATTTGCAGTTTTTATTGCTGAAAAATGCTTCCCAGCGCCTTTGTAAACTTTTTTTATTTTGACTCAGAACTTCACAAAAGATGCTTTCCCAGTAAATTCTCTTGCTTTTTAGACTAAAACTCTCCCCTTTATACTAGTTCCAGCTTGTGGTTTGTGAGTTTTACACACATTTGCAGTTTTAATCGCTTAAAAATGCTTCCCAGCGCCTGCTGTACACTTTTTTTATTTTGACTCATAACTTCACAAAGGATGCTTTCCCAGTAAATTCTTTTGCTTTTTAGAGTAAAACTCTACCCTAAATACTAGTTACAGGCAGTGGTTTGAATCCCAAAGCTTTGGTTAGATTTTTACATACATTTGCTGTTTTTATTTCTTAAAAATGCTTCCCAGCACCTGCTGTCCACTTATTTTATTTTGACTCATAACTTCACAAAGCATGCTTTCACAGTAAATTCTCTTGCTTTTTCGAGTAGAACTCTGCCCTTTATTCTAGTTACAGGCAGTGGTTTGAATCCCGAAGCTTTGGTTGGAGTTTTACACACCTTTGCAGTTTTTATCGCTTAAAAATGCTTCCCAGCGCCTGCTGTCCACTTTTTTTATTTTCACTCATAACTTCACAAAGCATGCTTTCCCAGTAAAGTCTCTTGCTTTTTAGAGTAAAACTCACCCCTTTATACTAGTTACAGGCAGTGGTTTGAATCCCAAAGCTTTGGTTGGAGTTTTACACACATTTGCAGTTTTTATTGCTTAAAAATGCTTCCCAGCGCCTGCTGTACACATTTTATATTTTGACTCAGAACTTCACAAACGATGCTTTCCCAGTAAATTCTCTTGCTTTTTAGAGTTAAACTCTCCCCTTTATACTAGTTACAGGTTGTGGTTTGTGAGTTTTACACACATTTGCAGTTTTTATCACTTAAAAATGCTTCCCAGCGCCTGCTGTACACTTTTTTTGTTTTGACTCATAACTTCACAAAGGATGCTTTCCCATTAAAGTCTCTTGCTTTTTAAATTAGAACTCTCCCCTGCATACTATTGACAGGCAGTGGTTTGAATCCCAAAGCTTTGGTTGGAGTTTTATACACATTTCCAGTTTTTATTGCTAAAAAATGCTTCCCAGCGCCTGCTGTACACTTTTTTTATTTTCACTCATAGCTTCACAAAGGATGCTTTCCCAGGAAATTATCTTACTTTTTAGAGAAAAACTCTCCCCTTTAAACTAGTTACAGGCAGTGGTTTGAATCCCAAAGCTTTGGTTGGGGTTTTACATACATTTGCTGTTTTTATTGCTTAAAAATGCTCCCCAGCGGCTGCTGTACACTTTTTATATTGTAACTCATAACTTCACAAAGGATGCTTTCCCAGTAAATTCTCTTGCTTTTTCGAGGAGAACTGTCCCCTTTATACTATTTACAGGCAGTGGTTTGAATCCCAAAGCTTTGGTTGGAGTTTTACACACATTTGCTGTTTTTATGACTTAAAAATGCTCCCCAGCTCCCTCTGCTGTACACTTTTTTTATTTTCACTCATAACTTCACAAAGGATGCTTTCCAAGTAAAGTCTCTTGCTTTTTCGAGTACAACTCTCCCCTTTATGCTAGTTACAGGTAGTGGTTTGAATCCCAAAGCTTTGGTTGGAGTTTTACACAGATTTGCAGTTTTTATTGCTTAAAAATGCTTCCGAGCGCCTGCTGTACACTTTTTTTATTTTGACTCATAACTTCACAAAGGATGCTTTCCCAGTGAATTCTCTTGCATTTTTGAGTAAAACTCTCCCCTTGATACTAGTTACAGGCAGTGGTTTGAATCCCAAAGCTTTGGTTTGAGTTTTACACACATTTGCAGTTTTTATTGCTAAAAAATTCTTCCCAGCTCCCTCTGCTGTACACTTTTTTTAATTGTAACTCATAACTTCACAAAGGATGCTTTCCCAGTAAAGTCTCTTGCTTTTGAGAGTAGAACTCTCCCCTTGATACTAGTTACAGGCAGTGGTTTGAATCCCAAAGCTTTGGTTGGAGTTTTACACACATTTGTTGTTTTTATTGCTTAAAAATGCTTCCCAGCGCCTGCTGTACACTTTTTTTTATTTTGACTCATAACTTCACAAAGGATGCTTTCCCATTAAAGTCTCTTGCTTTTGAGAGAAGAACTCTCCCCTTTATACTACTTACAGGCAGTGGTTTGAATCCCAAAGCTTTGGTTGGAGTTTTACACACATTTGTTGTTTTTATTGCTTAAAAATGCTTCCCAGCGCCTTTGTAAACTTTTTTTATTTTGACTCAGAACTTCACAAAGGATGCTTTCCCAGTAAATTCTCTTGCTTTTTCGAGGAGAACTCTCAACCTTTATACTAGTTACAGGCAGTGGTTTGAATACCAAAACTTTGGTTTGAGTTTTACACACAATTGCAGTTTTTATCGCTTAAAAATGCTTCCCAGCGCCTGCTGTACACTTTTTTTTATTGTGACTCATAACTTCACAAAGGATGCTTTCCCAGTAAATTCTGTTGGTTTTTATAGTAAAACTATCCCCTTTATACTGGGTACAGGTTGTGAGTTTTACACACATTTGCAGTTTTTATCGCTTAAAAATGCTCCCCAGCGGCTGCTGTACACTTTTTTTATTTTGACTCATAACTTCACAAAGGATGCTTTCCCAGTAAATTCTCTTGTTTTTATCGTATAACACTCCGCTTTATACTAGTTGCAGGTTGTGGTTTGAATCCCAAAGCTTTGGTTGGAGTTTTACAAACATTTGCAGTTTTTATTGCTTACAAATGCTTCCCAGCGCCTGCTGTACACTTTTTTTATTTTCACTCATAACTTCACAAAGGATGCTTTCCAAGTAAAGTCTCTTGCTTTTGAGAGTAGAACTCTCCCCTTTATACTAGTTACAGGCAGTGGTTTGAATCCCAAAACTTTGGTTGGAGTTTTACACACATTTGCTGTTTTTATTGCTTAAAAATGCTTCCCAGCACCTGCTGTACACTTTTTTTATTTTAACTCATAACTTCACAAAGGATGCTTTCCCAGTAAATTATTTTGCCTTTTCGAGTAGAACTCTCCCCTTTATACTTGTTACAGGCACTGGTTTGAATCCCAAAGCTTTGGTTGGAGTTTTACAAACATTTGCAGTTTGTATTGCTGAAACTTTTTCATTTTGACTCATAACTTCACAAAGGATGCTTTCCAAGTAAATTATCTTGCATTTTAGAGTAAAACTCTCCTCTCTATACTAGTTACAGGCAGTGGTTTGAATCCCAAAGCTTTGGTTGGAGTTTTACACACAGTTGCAGTTTTTATTGCTTAAAAATGCTTCCAAGCTCCCTCTGCTGTACACTTTTTTTATTGTGACTCATAACTTCCCAACGGATGCTTTCCCAGTAAATTATGTTGCTTTTTAGAATAAAACTCTCCCCTTTATACTAGTTACAGGCAGTGGTTTGTGAGTTTTACACACATTTGCAGTTTTCATCGCTTAAAAATGCTTCCCAGTTCCTGCTGTACACTTTTTTTATTTTGACTCATAACTTCACAAAGGATGCTTTCCCAGTAAATTCTCTTGCTTTTTAGAGTAAAACTCTCCCCTTTATACTAGTTGCAGGTTGTGGTTTGAATACCAAAGCTTTGGTTGGAGTTTTACACACATTTACAGTTTTTATTGCTTAAAAATTCTTCCCAGCGCCTGCTGTAAACTTTTTTTATTTTGACTCATAACTTCACAAAGGATGCTTTCCCAGTAAATTCTCTTGCTTTTTAGAGTAAAACTCTCCCCTTTATACTAGTTGCAGGTTGTGGTTTGAATACCAAAGCTTTGGTTGGAGTTTTACACACATTTACAGTTTTTATTGCTTAAAAATGCTTCCCTGCTCCCTCTGCTGTCGACTTTTTTTATTTTGACTCATAACTTCAAAAAGGATGATTTCCCAGTAAATTCTCTTGCTTTTTAGAGTAAAACTCTCCTCTTTATACGAGTTACAGGCAGTGATTTGAATCCCAAAGCTTTGGTTTGAGTGTTACACACATTTGCAGTTTTTATTGCTTAAATATGCTTCCCAGCGCCTGCTGTAAACCTTTTTTTATTTTGACTCATAACTTCACAAAGGATGCTTTCCCATTAAATTCTCTTGCTTTTTTTTATTAAAACGCTCCCCTTTATACGAGTTACAGGTTGTGGTTTTTGAGTTTTACACACATTTGCAGTTTTTATTGCTTAAAAATGCTTCCCAGTTCCTTTTGCTGGACACTTTTTTCATTGTGACTCATAACTTCACAAAGGATGCTTTCCCAGTAAATTCTTTGCTTTTTAGAGTAAAACTCACCCCTTTATAATCGTTACAGGTTGTGGTTTTTGAGTTTTACACACATTTGCAGTTTTTATCGCTTAAAAATGCTTCCCAGCGCCTGCTGTCCACTTTTTACATTTTGACTCAGAACTGCACAAAGGATGCTTTCCCAGGAAATTATCTTGCTTTTTCGAGTAAAACTCTCCCCTTAATACGAGTTACAGTCAGTGGTTTGAATCCCAAAGCTTTGGTTGGAGTTTTACACACATTTGCTGTTTTTATTGCTTAAAAATGCTTCCCAGCGCCTGCTGTACACATTTTTTATTTTAACTCATTACTTAACAAAGTATGCTTTCCCAGTAAGGTTTCTTGCTTTTTAGAGAAGAACTCTCCCCTTTATACTTGTTACAGGCAGTGGTTTGAATCCCAAAGCTTTGGTTGGAGTTTTAAACACATTTGCAGTTTTTATCGCTTAAAAATGCTTCCCAGCTCCCTCTAATGTACACTTTTTTTATTGTGACTAATAACTTCACAAATGATGCTTTACCAGTAAATTCTCTTGCTTTTTAGAGTAAAACTCTCCCCTTTATACTAGTTACAGGCCGTGGTTTGTATCCCAAAGCTTTGGTTGGAGTTTTACACACGTTTGCAGTTTTTATTGCTTAAAAATGCTTCCCAGCGCCTGCTGTACACTTTTTTTATTTTGACTCATAACTTCACAAAGGATGCTTTCCAAGTAAATTCTCTTGCATTTAAGAGTAAATCTCTCCCCTTTATACAAGTGACAGGTAGTGGTTTGAATCCCAAAGCTTTGGTTGGAGTTATCCACACATTTGCTGTTTTTATTGCTTAAAAATGCTCCCCAGCTCCCTATGCTGTACACTTTTTTTTATTATAACTCATAACTTCACAAAGGATGCTTTACCAGTAAATTCTCTTGCTTTTTAGAGTAAAACTCTCCCCTTTATACTAGTTACAGGCCGTGGTTTGTATCCCAAAGCTTTGGTTGGAGTTTTACACACGTTTGCAGTTTTTATTGCTTAAAAATGCTTCACAGCTCCCTCTGCTGTACACTTTTTTTTTGTAACTCATAACTTCACAAAGGATGCTTTCCCAGTAAAGTCTCTTGCTTTTTAGAGAAAAACTCTCCCCTTTATACTAGTTACAGGTTGTGGTTTGTGAGTTTTACACACATTTGCAGTTTTTATCGCTTAAAAATGCTTTCCAGCGCCTGCTGTACACTTTTTTTGTTTTGACTCATAACTTCACAAAGGATGCTTTCCCATTAAAGTCTCTTGCTTTTAAAATTAGAACTCTCCCCTTTATACTAGTTACAGGCAGTGGTTTGAATCCCAAAGCTTTGGTTGGAGTTTTACACACATTTGCAGTTTTTATTGCTTAAAATTGCTTCCCAGCGCCTGCTGTAGACTTTTTATATTTTGACTGAGAACTTCACAAAGGATGCTTTCCCAGTAAATTATCTTGCTTTTTAGAGTAGAATTCTCCCCTTTATACTAGTGACAGGTTGTGCTTTGTTAGTTTTACACACATTTGCAGTTTTTATCGCTTAAAAATGCTTCCCAGCGCCTGCTATACACTTTTTTTATTTTCACTCATAACTTCACAAAGGATGCTTTCCCAGTAAATTATCTTGCTATTTAGAGTAAAACTCTCCCCTTTATACTAGTTACAGGCAGTGGTTTGAATCCCAAAGCTTTGGTTGGAGTTTTACACACATTTGCAGTTTTTATTGCTTAAAAATGCTTCCCAGCGTCTGCTGTACACTTTTTTTTTTTTACTCATAACTTCACAAAGGATGCTTTCTCTGGAAATTATCTTGCTTTTTAGAGTAAAACTCTCCCCTTTATACTAGTTACAGGCAGTGGTTTGAATCCCAAAGCTTTGGTTGGAGTTTTACACACATTTGCAGTTTTTATTGCTTAAAATTGCTTCCCAGCGCCTGCTGTAGACTTTTTATATTTTGACTCAGAACTTCACAAAGGATGCTTTCCCAGTAAATTATCTTGCTTTTTAGAGTAGAATTCTCCCCTTTATACTAGTTACAGGTTGTGGTTTGTTAGTTTTACACACATTTGCAGTTTTTATCGCTTAAAAATGCTTCCCAGCGCCTGCTGTACACTTTTTTTATTTTGACTCATAACTTCACAAAGGATGCTTTCCCAGTAAATTCTCTTGCATTTTTGAGTAAAACTCTCCCCTTTATGCTAGTTAGAGGTAGTGGTTTGAATCCCAAAGCTTTGGTTGGAGTTTTACACACATTTCCAGTTTTTATTGCTTAAAAATGCTTCCCAGCGCCTGCTGTACACTTTTTATATTTTGACTCAGAACTTCACAAACGATGCTTTCCCAGTAAATTATCTTGCTTTTTAGAGTTAAACTCTCCCCTTTATACTAGTTACAGGTTGTGGTTTGTGAGTTTTACACACATTTGCAGTTTTTATCGCTTAAAAATGCTTCCCAGCGCCTGCTGTACACTTTTTTTGTTTTGACTCATAACTTCACAAAGGATGCTTTCCCATTAAAGTCTCTTGCTTTTAAAATTAGAACTCTCCCCTTTATACTATTTACAGGCAGTGGTTTGAATCCCAAAGCTTTGGTTGGAGTTTTACACACATTTGCAGTTTTTATTGCTTAAAAATGCTTCCCAGCGTCTGCTGTACACTTTTTTTTTTTTTACTCATAACTTCACAAAGGATGCTTTCTCTGGAAATTATCTTGCTTTTTAGAGTAAAACTCTCCCCTTTATACTAGTTACAGGCAGTGGTTTGAATCCCAAAGCTTTGGTTGGAGTTTTACACACATTTGCAGTTTTTATTGCTTAAAATTGCTTCCCAGCGCCTGCTGTAGACTTTTTTTATTTTGACTCAGAACTTCACAAAGGATGCTTTCCCAGTAAATTATCTTGCTTTTTAGAGTAGAATTCTCCCCTTTATACTAGTGACAGGTTGTGGTTTGTTAGTTTTACACACATTTGCAGTTTTTATCGCTTAAAAATGCTTCCCAGCGCCTGCTATACACTTTTTTTTTTTACTCATAACTTCACAAAGGATGCTTTCTCTGGAAATTATCTTGCTTTTTAGAGTGAAACTCTCCCCTTTATACTAGTTACAGGCACTGGTTTGAATCCCAAAGCTTTGGTTGGAGTTTTACAAACATTTGCAGTTTTTATTGCTGAAACGTTTTCATTTTGACTCATAACTTCACAAAGGATGCTTTCCCAGTAAATTATCTTGCTTTTTAGAGTAAAACTCTCCCCTTTATACTAGTTGCAGGTTGTGGTTTGAATACCAAAGCTTTGGTTGGAGTTTTACACACATTTGCTGTTTTTATGACTTAAAAATGCTCCCCAGCTCCCTCTGCTTTACACTTTTTTTATTTTAACTCATAATTTCCCAAAGGATGCTTTTACAGTAAATTCTCTTGCTTTTGAGAGTAAAACTCTCCCCTTTAAACTAGTTACAGAAAGTGGTTTGAATCCCAAAGCTTTGGTTGGAGTTTTAAACACATTTGCTGTTTTTATTGCTTAAAAATGCTTCCCAGCGCCTGCGGTACACTTTTTTTATGTTGACTCATAACTTCACAAAGGATGCTTTCCCAGTAAAGTCTCTTGTTTTTTAGAGTATAACTCACCCCGTTATACTAGTTACATGCAGTGGTTTGAATCCCAAAGCTTTGGTTGGAGTTTTACACACATTTGCTGTTTTTATTGCTTAAAAATGCTCCCCAGCTCCCTCTGCTGTACACTTTTTTTATTGTAACTCATAACTTCACAAATGATGCTTTCCCAGTAAAGTCTCTTGTTTTTTAGAGTATAACTCACCCCGTTATACTAGTTACATGCAGTGGTTTGAATCCCAAAGCTTTGGTTGGAGTTTTACACACATTTGCTGTTTTTATTGCTTAAAAATGGTTCCCAGCGCCTGCTGTACACTTTTTTGATTTTCACTCATAACTTCACAAATGATGCTTTCCCAGTAAATTCTCTTGCTTTTTAGAGTATAACTCTCCCCTTTTTACGAGTTACAGGCAGTGGTTTTAATCCCAAAGCTTTGGTTGGAGTTTGACACACATTTGCTGTTTTTATTGCTTAAAAATGCTTCCCAGCGCCTGCTGTACACTTTTTTTATTTTCACTCATAACTTCACAAAGGATGCTTTCCCAGGAAATTCTCTTGCCTTTTCAAGTAGAACTCTCCCCTTTATACTAGTTACAGGCACTGGTTTGAATCCCAAAGCATTGGTTGGAGTTTTACAAGCATTTGCAGTTTTTATTGCTGAAACTTTTTCATTTTGACTTATAACTTCACAAAGGATGCTTTCCAAGTAAATTCTCTTGCATTTAAGAGTAAAACTCTCCCCTATATACTAGTTAAAGGCAGTGGTTTGAATCCCAAAGCTTTAGTTGGAGTTTTACACACATTTGCTGTTTATATTGCTTAAAAATGCTCCCCAGCTCCCTCTGCTGTACACTTTTTTTTTTGAAACTCATAACTTCACAAAAGATGCTTTCCCAGTACATTCTCTTGCTTTTGAGAATAAAACTCTCCCCTTCACACTAGTTACAGGCAGTGGTTTGAATCCCAAAGCTTTGGTTGGAATTTTACACACATTTGCTGTTTTTATTGCTTAAAAATGCTTCCCAGCGCCTGCTGTACACTTTTTTTAATTTTGACTCATAACTTCACAAAGGATGCTTTCCAAGTAAAGTCTCTTGTTTTTTGGAGTATAACTCTCCCCGTTATACTAGTTACGGGCAGTGGTTTTAATCCCAAAGCTTTGGTTGGAGTTTTACACACATTTGCTGTTTTTATTGCTGAAAAATGCTTCCCAGCGCCTGCTGTACACTTTTTTTAATTTTGACTCATAACTTCACAAAGGATGCTTTCCCAGTACATTCTCTTGCTTTTTAGAGTAGAACTCTCCCCTTTATACTAGTTACAGGCACTGGTTTGAATCCCAAAGCTTTGGTTGGAGTTTTACACACATTTGCAGTTTTTATTGCTTAAAAATGCTTCCCAGCTCCCTCTGCTGTACACTTTTTTTATTGAAACTCATAACTTCACAAAAGATGCTTTCCCAGTACATTCTCTTGCTTTTTCGAGTAAAACTCTCCCCTTCACACTAGTTACAGGCAGTGGTTTGAATCCCAAAGCTTTTGTTGGAGTTTTACACACATTTGCTGTTTTTATGACTTAAAAATGCTCCCCAGCTCCCTCTGCTGTACACTTTTTTTATTTTGACTCATAACTTCACAAAGGATGCTTTCCCAGTACATTCTCTTGCTTTTTAGAGTAAAACTCTACCCTTTATACTAGTTACAGGCAGTGGTTTGAATCCGAAAGCTTTGGTTGGAGTTTTACACACATTTGCAGTTTTTATTGCTGAAAAATGCTTCCCAGCGCCTGCTGTACACTTTTTTTATTTTGACTCATAACTTCACAAAAGATGCTTTCCCAGTAAATTCTCTTGCCTTTTCAAGTAGAACTCTCCCCTTTATACTAGTTACAGGCACTGGTTTGAATCCCAAAGCTTTGGTTGGAGTTTGACACACATTTGCTGTTTTTATTGCTTAAAAATGCTTCGCAGCGCCTGCTGTACACTTTTTTTATTTTCACTTTTAAATTCACAAAGGATGCTTTCCAAGTAAAGTCTATTGTTTTTTGGAGTATAACTCTCCCCGTTATACTAGTTACGGGCAGTGGTTTGAATCCCAAAGCTTTGGTTGGAGTTTTACAAACATTTGCAGTTTTTACTGCTTAAAAATGCTTCACAGCACCTGCTGTACACTTTTTTTATTGTAATTCATAACTTCACAAAGGATGCTTTCCCAGTAAATTCTTTTGCTTTTGAGAATAAAACTCCCCCCTTCATACTAGTTACAGGCAGTGGTTTGAATCCCAAAGCTTTGGTTGGAGTTTTACACACATTTGCAGTTTCTATTGCTTAAAAATGCTTCCCAGCTCCATCTGCTGTACACTTTTTTTATTGTAACTCATAACTTCACAGAGGATGGTTTCCCAGTAAAATTTATTGCTTTTTAAAATAAAATTCTCCCCTTTATACTAGTTACAGACAGTGGTTTGAATCCCAAAGCTTTGGTTGGAGTTTTACAAACATTTGCAGTTTTTATTGCTTAAAAAGTCTTCCCAGCGCCTGCTGTACACATTTTTTATTTTGACTCATAACTTCACAAAGGATGCTTTCCCAGTAAAGTCTCTTGTTTTTTGGAGTATAACTCTCCCCGTGATACTAGTTACAGCCAGTGGTTTGAATCCCAAAGCTTTGGCTGGAGTTTTATACACATTTGCAGTTTTTATCGCTTAAAAATGCCTCCCAGCGCCTGCTGTACTCTTTTTTTTTATTGTGACTCATAACTTCACAAAGGATGCTTTCCCAGTAAATTCTCTTGCTTTTTCGAGTAAAACTATCCCCTTTATACGTGTTACAGGCAATTGTTTGAATACCAAAGCTTTGGTTGGAGTTTTACACACATTTGCAGTTTTTATTGCTTAAAAATGCTTCCCAGGGCCTGCTGTACACTTTCTTTATTTTCACTCATAACTTCACAAAGGATGCTTTCCCAGTAAAGTCTCTTGCTTTTTAGAGTAAAACTCTCCCCTTTATCCGAGTTACAAGCAGTGGTTTGAATCCCAAAGCTTTGGTTGGAGTTTTACACACATTTGCAGTTTTTATTGCTTAAAAATGCTTCCCAGCTCCCTCTGCTGTACACTTTTTTTTATTGTAACTCATAACTTCACAAAGGATGGTTTCCTAGTAAATTCTCTTGCTTTTTAGAATAAAACTCTCCCCTTTATACTAGTTACAGGCAGTGGTTTGAATCCCAAAGCTTTGGTTGGAGTTTTACAAACATTTGCAGTTTTTATTGCTGAAACTTTTTCATTTTGACTCATAACTTCACAAAGGATGGTTTCCCAGTAAAGTCTCTTGCCTTTTCGAGTAGAACTCTCCCCTTTATACTAGTTACGGGCACTGGTTTGAATCCCAAAGCTTTGGTTGGAGTTTGACACACATTTGCTGTTTTTATTGCTTAAAAATGCTTCCCAGGGCCTGCTGTACACTTTCTTTATTTTCACTCATAACTTCACAAAGGATGCTTTCCCAGTAAAGTCTCTTGGTTTTTAGAGTAAAACTCTCCCCTTTATCCGAGTTACAAGCAGTGGTTTGAATCCCAAAGCTTTGGTTGGACTTTTACAAACATTTGCAGTTTTTATTGCTTAAAAATGCTTCCCAGCTCCCTCTGCTGTACACTTTTTTTAATGTGACTCAGAACTACACAAAGGATGCTTTCCAAGTAAATTATCTTGCATTTAAGAGTAAAACTCTCCCCTTTATACTAGTTACAGGCAGTGGTTTGAATCCCAAAGCTTTGATAGGAGTTTTACACACATTTGCAGTTTTTATTGCTTAAAAATGCTTCCCAGCGCCTGCTGTACAGTTTTTTTATTTTGACTCATAACTTCACAAAGGATGCTTTCCCAGTAAATTCTCTTGCTTTTTAGAGTAGAACTCTCCCCTTTATAATAGTTACAGGCAGTGGTTTGAATCCCAAAGCTTTGGTTGGAGTTTTACACACATTTGCAGTTTTTATTGCTTTAAAATGCTTCCCAGCGCCTGCTGTACACTTTTTTATTTTCACTTATAACTTCACAAAGGATGCTTTCCCAGTAAAGTCTCTTGATTTTTCGAGTAAAACTCTCCCCTTTATACTAGTTACAGGCACTGGTTTGAATTCCAAAGCTTTGGTTGGAGTTTTACACACATTTGCTTTTTTTATGACTTAAAAATATTCCCCAGCTCCCTCTGCTGTACACTTTTTTTATTTTCACTTTTAAATTCACAAAGAATGCTTTCCCAGTAAAGTCTCTTGCTTTTTAGAGTAAAACTCTCCCCTTTATCCGAGTTACAAGCAGTGGTTTGAATCCCAAAGCTTTGGTTGGACTTTTACAAACATTTGCAGTTTTTATTGCTTAAAAATGCTTCCCAGCTCCCTCTGCTGTACACTTTTTTTAATGTGACTCAGAACTACACAAAGGATGCTTTCCAAGTGAATTATCTTGCATTTAAGAGTAAAACTCTCCCCTTTATACTAGTTACAGGCAGTGGTTTGAATCCCAAAGCTTTGATAGGAGTTTTACACACATTTGCAGTTTTTATTGCTTAAAAATGCTTCCCAGCGCCTGCTGTACACTTTTTTTATTTTGACTCATAACTTCACAAAGGATGCTTTCCCAGTAAATTCTCTTGCTTTTTAGAGTAGAACTCTCCCCTTTATAATAGTTACAGGCAGTGGTTTGAATCCCAAAGCTTTGGTTGGAGTTTTACACACATTTGCAGTTTTTATTGCTTAAAAATGCTTCCCAGCGCCTGCTGTACACTTTCTTTATTTTCACTCATAACTTCACAAAGGATGCTTTCCCAGAAAAGTCTATTGCTTTTTAGAGTAGAACTCTCTCCTTTATACTAGTTACAGGCCGTGGTTTGAATCCCAAAGCTTTGGTTGGAGTTTTACACAGATTTGCAGTTTTTATGGCTTAAAAATGCTTCCCGGCGCCTGCTGTACACTTTTTTTTATTTTGACTCATAACTTCACAAAGGATGCTTTCCAAGTAAATTCTCTTGCATTTAAGAGTAAAACTCTCCCCTTTATACTAGTTACAGGCAGTGGTTTGAATCCCAAAGCTTTGGTTGGAGTTTTATACACATTTGCAGTTTTTATTGCTTAAAAATGCTCCCCGGCTCCCTCTGCTGTACACTTTTTTTTATTGAAACTCATAACTTCACAAAGGATGCTTTCAGAGTACATTCTCTTGCTTTTTAGAGTAAAACTCTCCCCTTTATACTAGTTAGAGGCAGTGATTTGAATCCCAAAGCTTTGGTTGGAGTTTTACACACATTTGCAGTTTTTATTGCTTAAAAATGCTTCCCAGCGCCTGCTGTACACTTTCTTTATTTTCACTCATAACTTCACAAAGGATGATTTCCCAGTAAAGTCTCTTGCTTTTGAGAGTAGAACTCTCCGCGTTATACTAGTTACAGGCAGTGGTTTGAATCCCAAAGCTTTGGTTGGAGTTTTACAAGCATTTGCATTTTTAAGTGCTGAAAAATGCTTCCCAGCGCCTGCTGTACACTTTTTTTATTTTGACTCATAACTTCACAAATGATGCTTTCCAAGTAAATTCTCTTGCATTTAAGAGTAAAACTCTCCCCTTTATACTAGTTACAGGCAGTGGTTTGAATCCCAAAGCTTTGATAGGAGTTTTACACACATTTGCAGTTTTTATTGCTTAAAAATGCTTCCCAGCGCCTGCTGTACACTTTTTTTATTTTGACTCATAACTTCACGAAGGATGCTTTCCCAGAAAATTCTATTGCTTTTTAGAGTAGAACTATCCCCTTTATACTAGTTACAGGCAGTGGTTTGAATCCCAAAGCTTTGGTTGGAGTTTTACACAGATTTGCAGTTTTTATGGCTTAAAAATGCTTCCCGGCGCCTGCTGTACACTTTTTTTATTTTCACTCATAACTTCACAAAGGATGATTTCCCAGTAAAGTCTCTTGTTTTTGAGAGTAGAACTCTCCCCGTTATACTAGTTACAGGCAGTGGTTTGAATCCCAAAGCTTTGGTTGGAGTTTTACAAGCATTTGCATTTTTAAGTGCTGAAAAATCCTTCCCAGCGCCTGCTGTACACTTTTTTTATTTTGACTCATAACTTCACAAAGGATGCTTTCCAAGTGAATTCTCTTGCATTTAAGAGTAAAACTCTCCCCTTTATACTAGTTACAGGCAGTGGTTTGAATCCCAAAGCTTTGGTTGGAGTTTTACACACATTTGCAGTTTTTATTGCTTAAAAATGCTACCCGGCTCCCTCTGCTGTACACTTTTTTTTATTGAAACTCATAACTTCACAAAGGATGCTTTCAGAGTACATTCTCTTGCTTTTTAGAGTAAAACTCTCCCCTTTATACTAGTTAGAGGCAGTGATTTGAATCCCAAAGCTTTGGTTGGAGTTTTACACACATTTGCAGTTTTTATTGCTTAAAAATGCTTCCCAGCTCCCTCTGCTGTACACTTTTTTTTATTGTAACTCATAACTTCACAAAGGATGCTTTCCCAGTAAATTCTCTTGCTTTTTAGAGTAAAACTCTCCCCTTTATACTAGTTACAGGCAGTGGTTTGAATACCAAAGCTTTAGTTGGAGTTTTACAAACTTTTGCAGTTTTTATTGCTGAACCCTTTTCATTTTGACTCATAACTTCACAAAGGATGCTTTCCCATTAAATTCTCTTGCTTTTTCGAGTTGAACTCTCCCCTTTATACTAGTTACAGGCAGTGGTTTGAATACCAAAGCTTTGGTTGGAGTTTTACACACATTTGCATTTTTTATTGCTTAAAAATGCTTTCCAGCGCCTGCTGAACACATTTTTTATTTTGACTCATAACTTCACAAAGGATGATTTCCCAGTAAATTCTCTTGCTTTTTAGAGTAAAACTCTCCCCTTTATACTAGTTACAGGCAGTGGTTTGAATCCCAAAGCTTTGGTTGGAGTTTTACACACAATTGCTGTTTTTATTGCTTAAAAATGCTTCCCAGCGCCTGCTGTACACTTTTTTTAATTTTGACTCATAACTTCACAAAGGATGCTTTCCCAGTACATTCTCTTGCTTCTTAGAGAAAAACTCTCCCCTTTATGCTAGTTACAGGCAGTGGTTTGAATCCCAAAGCTTTGGTTGGACTTTTACAAACATTTGCAGTTTTTATTGCTTAAAAATGCTTCCCAGCTCCCTCTGCTGTACACTTTTTTTATTGTGACTCAGAACTGCACAAAGGATGCTTTCCAAGTAAATTATCTTGCATTTAAGAGTAAAACTCTCCCCTTTATACTAGTTACAGGCAGTGGTTTGAATCCCAAAGCTTTGATAGGAGTTTTACACACATTTGCAGTTTTTATTGCTTAAAAATGCTTCCCAGCGCCTGCTGTACACTTTTTTTATTTTGACTCATAACTTCACAAAGGATGCTTTCCCAGTAAATTCTCTTGCTTTTTAGAGTAGAACTCTCCCCTTTATAATAGTTACAGGCAGTGGTTTGAATCCCAAAGCTTTGGTTGGAGTTTTACACACATTTGCAGTTTTTATTGCTTAAAAATGCTTCCCAGCGCCTGCTGTACACTTTCTTTATTTTCACTCATAACTTCACAAAGGATGCTTTCCCAGAAAAGTCTACTGCTTTTTAGAGTAGAACTCTCTCCTTTATACTAGTTACAGGCCGTGGTTTGAATCCCAAAGCTTTGGTTGGAGTTTTAAACAGATTTGCAGTTTTTATGGCTTAAAAATGCTTCCCGGCGCCTGCTGTACACTTTTTTTATTTTCACTCATAACTTCACAAAGGATGCTTTCCCAGTAAAGTCTCTTGCTTTTGAGAGTAGAACCTTCCCCGTTATACTAGTTACAGGCAGTGGTTTGAATCCCAAAGCTTTGGTTGGAGTTTTACAAGCATTTGCATTTTTAAGTGCTGAAAAATCCTTCCCAGCGCCTGCTGTACACTTTTTTTATTTTGACTCATAACTTCACAAAGGATGCTTTCCAAGTAAATTCTCTTGCATTTAAGAGTAAAACTCTCCCCTCTATACTAGTTACAGGCAGTGGTTTGAATCCCAAAGCTTTGGTTGGAGTTTTATACACATTTGCAGTTTTTATTGCTTAAAAATGCTCCCCGGCTCCCTCTGCTGTACACTTTTTTTTATTGAAACTCATAACTTCACAAAGGATGCTTTCAGAGTACATTCTCTTGCTTTTTAGAGTAAAACTCTCCCCTTTATAATAGTTACAGACAGTGGTTTGAATCCCAAAGGTTTGGTTGGAGTTTTACACACATTTGCAGTTTTTATTGCTTAAAAATGCTTCCCAGCGCCTGCTGTACACTTTTTTTATTTTGACTCATAACTTCACAAATGATGCTTTCCAAGTAAATTCTCTTGCTTTTTAGAGTAGAACTCTCCCCTTTATACTAGTTACAGGCAGTGGTTTGAATCCCAAAGGTTTGGTTGGAGTTTTACACACATTTGCAGTTTTTATTGCTTAAAAATGCTTCCCAGCGCCTGCTGTACACTTTCTTTATTTTCACTCATAACTTCACAAAGGATGATTTCCCAGTAAAGTCTCTTGCTTTT
Source organism: Phycodurus eques (assembly GCF_024500275.1). Classification (NCBI taxonomy): domain Eukaryota; kingdom Metazoa; phylum Chordata; class Actinopteri; order Syngnathiformes; family Syngnathidae; genus Phycodurus; species Phycodurus eques. The sequence goes on along the minus strand of NW_026904067.1, from coordinate 164,455 downwards.
GAGAGTAGAACTCTCCCCGTTATACTAGTTACAGGCAGTGGTTTGAATCCCAAAGCTTTGGTTGGAGTTTTACAAGCATTTGCATTTTTAAGTGCTGAAAAATGCTTCCCAGCGCCTGCTGTACACTTTTTTTATTTTGACTCATAACTTCACAAATGATGCTTTCCAAGTAAATTCTCTTGCATTTAAGAGTAAAACTCTCCCCTTTATACTAGTTACAGGCAGTGGTTTGAATCCCAAAGCTTTGATAGGAGTTTTACACACATTTGCAGTTTTTATTGCTTAAAAATGCTTCCCAGCGCCTGCTGTACACTTTTTTTATTTTGACTCATAACTTCACAAAGGATGCTTTCCCAGTAAATTCTCTTGCTTTTTAGAGTAGAACTCTCCCCTTTATAATAGTTACAGGCAGTGGTTTGAATCCCAAAGCTTTGGTTGGAGTTTTACACACATTTGCAGTTTTTATTGCTTAAAAATGCTTCCCAGCGCCTGCTGTACACTTTCTTTATTTTCACTCATAACTTCACAAAGGATGCTTTCCCAGAAAATTCAATTGCTTTTTAGAGTAGAACTCTCCCCTTTATACTAGTTACAGGCCGTGGTTTGAATCCCAAAGCTTTGGTTGGAGTTTTACACACATTTGCAGTTTTTATTGCTTAAAAATGCTTCCCAGCGCCTGCTGTACACTTTCTTTATTTTCACTCATAACTTCACAAAGGATGCTTTCCCAGAAAATTCTATTGCTTTTTAGAGTAGAACTCTCCCCTTTATACTAGTTACAGGCCGTGGTTTGAATCCCAAAGCTTTGGTTGGAGTTTTACACACATTTGCATTTTTTATTGCTTAAAAATGCTCCCCGGCTCCCTCTGCTGTACATTTTTTTTTATTGAAACTCATAACTTCACAAAGGATGCTTTCAGAGTACATTCTCTTGCTTTTTAGAGTAAAACTCTCCCCTTTATACTAGTTAGAGGCAGTGATTTGAATCCCAAAGCTTTGGTTGGAGTTTTACACACATTTGCAGTTTTTATTGCTTAAAAATGCTTCCGAGCTCCCTCTGCTGTACACTTTTTTTTATTGTAACTCATAACTTCACAAAGGATGCTTTCCCAGTAAATTCTCTTGCTTTTTAGAGTAAAACTCTCCCCTTTATACTAGTTACAGGCAGTGGTTTGAATACCAAAGCTTTGGTTGGAGTTTTACAAACTTTTGCAGTTTTTATTGCTGAAACCTTTTCATTTTGACTCATAACTTCACAAAGGATGCTTTCCCATTAAATTCTATTGCTTTTTCGAGTTGAACTCTCCCCTTTATACTAGTTACAGGCAGTGGTTTGAATACCAACGCTTTGGTTGGAGTTTTACACACATTTGCTGTTTTTATTGCTTAAAAATGCTTTCCAGCGCCTGCTGAACACATTTTTTATTTTGACTCATAACTTCACAAAGGATGATTTCCCAGTAAAGTCTCTTGCTTTTTAGAGTAGAACTCTCCCCGTTATACTAGTTACAGGCAGTGGTTTGAATCCCAAAGCTTTGGATGGAGTTTTACACACATTTGCTATTTTTATTGCTTAAAAATGCTTCCCAGCGCCTGCTGTACACTTTTTTTATTTTGACTCATAACTTCACAAAGGATGCTTTCCCAGTAAATTATCTTGCTTTTTAGAGTAGAACTCTCCCCTTTATACTAGTTACAGGCAGTGGTTTGAATCCCAAAGCTTTGGTTGGAGTTTTACACACATTTGCAGTTTTTATTGCTTAAAAATGCTTCCCAGCGCCTGCTGTACACTTTTTTTATTTTGACTCATAACTTCACAAAGGATGCTTTCCCAGTAAATTCTCTTGCTTTTTAGAGTAGAACTCTCCCCTTTATACTAGTTACAGGCAGTGGTTTGAATCCCAAAGCTTTGGTTGGAGTTTTACACACATTTGCAGTTTTTAGTGCTGAAAAATGCTTCCCAGCGCCTGCTGTACACTTTTTTTATTTTGACTCATAACTTCACAAAGGATGCTTTCCAAGTACATTTTCTTGCATTTTAGAGTAAAACTCTCCACGTTATACTAGTTACAGGCAGTGGTTTGAATCCCAAAGCTTTGGTTGGAGTTTTACAAACATTTGCAGTTTTTTTTGCTGAAAAATGCTTCCCAGCGCCTGCTGTACACTTTTTTTATTTTGACTCATAACTTCACAAAGGATGCTTTCCAAGTAAATTCTCTTGCATTTAAGAGTAAAACTCTCCCCTTTATACTAGTTACAGGCAGTGGTTTGAATCCCAAAGCTTTGGTTGGAGTTTTACACACATTTGCAGTTTTTATTGCTTAAAAATGCTCCCCAGCTCCCTCTGCTGTACACTTTTTTTATTGAAACTCATAACTTCACAAAGGATGCTTTCAGAGAACATTCTCTTGCTTTTTAGAGTAAAACTCTCCCCTTTGTTCTAGTTACAGGCAGTGGTTTGAATCCCAAAGCTTTGGTTGGAGTTTTACAAACATTTGCAGTTTTTATTGCTTAAAAATGGTTCCCAGCGCCTGCTGTACACTTTTTTTATTTTGACTCATAACTTCACAAAGGATGCTTTCCCAGTACATTCTCTTGCTTTTTAGAGTAAACTCTCCCCTTTATACTAGTTACAGGCAGTGGTTTGAATCCCAAAGCTTTGGTTGGAGTTTCACAAACGTTTGCAGTTTTTATTGCTGAAACTTTTTCATTTTGACTCATAACTTCACAAAGGATGCTTTCCCAGTAAATTCTCTTGCTTTTTAGAGTAAAACTCTCCCCTTTATACTAGTTACAGGCAGTGGTTTGAATCCCAAAGCTTTGGTTGGAGTTTTACAAACATTTGCAGTTTTTATTGCTTAAAAATGATTCCCAGCTCCCTCTGCTGTACACTTTTTTTATTGTAACTCATAACTTCACAAAGGATTGTTTCCCAGTAAATTTCCTTGCTTTTTAGAATAAAACTCTCCCCTTTATACTAGTTACAGGCAGTGGTTTAAATCCCAAAGCTTTGGTTGGAGTTTCACAAACTTTTGCAGTTTTTATTGCTGAAACTTTTTCATTTTGACTCATAACTTCACAAAGGATGCTTTCCCAGTAAATTATCTTGCTTTTTAGAGTAAAACTCTCCCCTTTATACTAGTTACAGGCAGTGGTTTGAATCCCAAAGCTTTGGTTGGAGTTTTACAAACATTTGCAGTTTTTATTGCTTAAAAATGATTCCCAGCTCCCTCTGCTGTACACTTTTTTTATTGTAACTCATAACTTCACAAAGGATGCTTTCCCAGTAAAGTCTCTTGTTTTTTAGAGTATAACTCTCCCCGTAAAACTAGTTACAGGCAGTGGTTTGAATCCCAAAGCTTTGGTTGGAGTTTTACAAACATTTGCAGTTTTTATTGCTTAAAAATGCTTCCCAGCGCCTGCTGTACACTTTTTTTATTTTGACTCATAACTTCACAAAGGATGCTTTCCCAGTAAATTCTCTTGCTTTTTAGAGTAAAACTCTCCCCTTTATACTAGTTACAGGCAGTGGTTTGAATCCCAAAGCTTTGGTTGGAGTTTTACACACAATTGCTGTTTTTATTGCTTAAAAATGCTTCCCAGCGCCTGCTGTACACTTTTTTTAATTTTGACTCATAACTTCACAAAGGATGCTTTCCCAGTACATTCTCTTGCTTCTTAGAGTAAAACTCTCCCCTTTATGCTAGTTACAGGCAGTGGTTTGAATCCCAAAGCTTTGGTTGGACTTTTACAAACATTTGCAGTTTTTATTGTTTAAAAATGCTTCCCAGCTCCCTCTGCTGTACACTTTTTTTATTGTGACTCAGAACTGCACAAAGGATGCTTTCCAAGTAAATTATCTTGCATTTAAGAGTAAAACTCTCCCCTTTATACTAGTTACAGGCAGTGGTTTGAATCCCAAAGCTTTGATAGGAGTTTTACACACATTTGCAGTTTTTATTGCTTAAAAATGCTTCCCAGCGCCTGCTGTACACTTTTTTTATTTTGACTCATAACTTCACAAAGGATGCTTTCCCAGTAAATTCTCTTGCTTTTTAGAGTAGAACTCTCCCCTTTATAATAGTTACAGGCAGTGGTTTGAATCCCAAAGCTTTGGTTGGAGTTTTACACACATTTGCAGTTTTTATTGCTTAAAAATGCTTCCCAGCGCCTGCTGTACACTTTCTTTATTTTCACTCATAACTTCACAAAGGATGCTTTCCCAGAAAAGTCTACTGCTTTTTAGAGTAGAACTCTCTCCTTTATACTAGTTACAGGCCGTGGTTTGAATCCCAAAGCTTTGGTTGGAGTTTTAAACAGATTTGCAGTTTTTATGGCTTAAAAATGCTTCCCGGCGCCTGCTGTACACTTTTTTTATTTTCACTCATAACTTCACAAAGGATGCTTTCCCAGTAAAGTCTCTTGCTTTTGAGAGTAGAACTCTCCCCGTTATACTAGTTACAGGCAGTGGTTTGAATCCCAAAGCTTTGGTTGGAGTTTTACAAGCATTTGCATTTTTAAGTGCTGAAAAATCCTTCCCAGCGCCTGCTGTACACTTTTTTTATTTTGACTCATAACTTCACAAAGGATGCTTTCCAAGTAAATTCTCTTGCATTTAAGAGTAAAACTCTCCCCTCTATACTAGTTACAGGCAGTGGTTTGAATCCCAAAGCTTTGGTTGGAGTTTTATACACATTTGCAGTTTTTATTGCTTAAAAATGCTCCCCGGCTCCCTCTGCTGTACACTTTTTTTTATTGAAACTCATAACTTCACAAAGGATGCTTTCAGAGTACATTCTCTTGCTTTTTAGAGTAAAACTCTCCCCTTTATACTAGTTAGAGGCAGTGATTTGAATCCCAAAGCTTTGGTTGGAGTTTTACACACATTTGCAGTTTTTATTGCTTAAAAATGCTTCCCAGCGCCTGCTGTACACTTTTTTTATTTTGACTCATAACTTCACAAATGATGCTTTCCAAGTAAATTCTCTTGCTTTTTAGAGTAGAACTCTCCCCTTTATAATAGTTACAGGCAGTGGTTTGAATCCCAAAGGTTTGGTTGGAGTTTTACACACATTTGCAGTTTTTATTGCTTAAAAATGCTTCCCAGCGCCTGCTGTACACTTTCTTTATTTTCACTCATAACTTCACAAAGGATGATTTCCCAGTAAAGTCTCTTGCTTTTGAGAGTAGAACTCTCCCCGTTATACTAGTTACAGGCAGTGGTTTGAATCCCAAAGCTTTGGTTGGAGTTTTACAAGCATTTGCATTTTTAAGTGCTGAAAAATGCTTCCCAGCGCCTGCTGTACACTTTTTTTATTTTGACTCATAACTTCACAAATGATGCTTTCCAAGTAAATTCTCTTGCATTTAAGAGTAAAACTCTCCCCTTTATACTAGTTACAGGCAGTGGTTTGAATCCCAAAGGTTTGATAGGAGTTTTACACACATTTGCAGTTTTTATTGCTTAAAAATGCTTCCCAGCGCCTGCTGTACACTTTTTTTATTTTGACTCATAACTTCACAAAGGATGCTTTCCCAGTAAATTCTCTTGCTTTTTAGAGTAGAACTCTCCCCTTTATAATAGTTACAGGCAGTGGTTTGAATCCCAAAGCTTTGGTTGGAGTTTTACACACATTTGCAGTTTTTATTGCTTAAAAATGCTTCCCAGCGCCTGCTGTACACTTTCTTTATTTTCACTCATAACTTCACAAAGGATGCTTTCCCAGAAAATTCTATTGCTTTTTAGAGTAGAACTCTCCCCTTTATACTAGTTACAGGCCGTGGTTTGAATCCCAAAGCTTTGGTTGGAGTTTTACACACATTTGCAGTTTTTATTGCTTAAAAATGCTCCCCGGCTCCCTCTGCTGTACATTTTTTTTTATTGAAACTCATAACTTCACAAAGGATGCTTTCAGAGTACATTCTCTTGCTTTTTAGAGTAAAACTCTCCCCTTTATACTAGTTAGAGGCAGTGATTTGAATCCCAAAGCTTTGGTTGGAGTTTTACACACATTTGCAGTTTTTATTGCTTAAAAATGCTTCCGAGCTCCCTCTGCTGTACACTTTTTTTATTGTAACTCATAACTTCACAAAGGATGCTTTCCCAGTAAATTCTCTTGCTTTTTAGAGTAAAACTCTCCCCTTTATACTAGTTACAGGCAGTGGTTTGAATACCAAAGCTTTGGTTGGAGTTTTACAAACTTTTGCAGTTTTTATTGCTGAAACCTTTTCATTTTGACTCATAACTTCACAAAGGATGCTTTCCCATTAAATTCTCTTGCTTTTTCGAGTTGAACTCTCCCCTTTATACTAGTTACAGGCAGTGGTTTGAATACCAACGCTTTGGTTGGAGTTTTACACACATTTGCTGTTTTTATTGCTTAAAAATGCTTTCCAGCGCCTGCTGAACACATTTTTTATTTTGACTCATAACTTCACAAAGGATGATTTCCCAGTAAAGTCTCTTGCTTTTTAGAGTAGAACTCTCCCCGTTATACTAGTTACAGGCAGTGGTTTGAATCCCAAAGCTTTGGATGGAGTTTTACACACATTTGCTATTTTTATTGCTTAAAAATGCTTCCCAGCGCCTGCTGTACACTTTTTTTATTTTGACTCATAACTTCACAAAGGATGCTTTCCCAGTAAATTATCTTGCTTTTTAGAGTAGAACTCTCCCCTTTATACTAGTTACAGGCAGTGGTTTGAATCCCAAAGCTTTGGTTGGAGTTTTACACACATTTGCAGTTTTTATTGCTTAAAAATGCTTCCCAGCGCCTGCTGTACACTTTTTTTATTTTGACTCATAACTTCACAAAGGATGCTTTCCCAGTAAATTCTCTTGCTTTTTAGAGTAGAACTCTCCCCTTTATACTAGTTACAGGCAGTGGTTTGAATCCCAAAGCTTTGGTTGGAGTTTTACACACATTTGCAGTTTTTATTGCTTAAAAATGCTTCCCAGCGCCTGCTGTACAATTTTTTCATTTTGACTAATAACTTCACAAAGGATGCTTTCCAAGTAAATTCTCTTGCATTTTAGAGTAAAACTCTCCCCTTTATACTAGTTACAGGTTGTGGTTTGAATCCCAAAGCTTTGGTTGGAGTTTTACATATATTTGCTGTTTTTATTGCTTAAAAATGCTTCCCAGCGCCTGCTGTACACTTTTTTTATTTTCACTCATAACTTCACAAAGGATGCTTTCCCAGTAAAATCTCTTGCTTTTTAGAGTAGAACTCTCCCCGTTATACTAGTTACAGGCCGTGGTTTGAATCCCAAAGCTTTGGTTGGAGTTTTACAAGCATTTGCAGTTTTTAGTGCTGAAAAATGCTTCCCAGCGCCTGCTGTACACTTTTTTTATTTTGACTCATAACTTCACAAAGGATGCTTTCCAAGTACATTTTCTTGCATTTTAGAGTAAAACTCTCCACGTTATACTAGTTACAGGCAGTGGTTTGAATCCCAAAGCTTTGGTTGGAGTTTTACAAACATTTGCAGTTTTTTTTGCTGAAAAATGCTTCCCAGCGCCTGCTGTACACTTTTTTTATTTTGACTCATAACTTCACAAAGGATGCTTTCCAAGTAAATTCTCTTGCATTTAAGAGTAAAACTCTCCCCTTTATACTAGTTACAGGCAGTGGTTTGAATCCCAAAGCTTTGGTTGGAGTTTTACACACATTTGCAGTTTTTATTGCTTAAAAATGCTCCCCAGCTCCCTCTGCTGTACACTTTTTTTATTGAAACTCATAACTTCACAAAGGATGCTTTCAGAGAACATTCTCTTGCTTTTTAGAGTAAAACTCTCCCCTTTGTTCTAGTTACAGGCAGTGGTTTGAATCCCAAAGCTTTGGTTGGAGTTTTACAAACATTTGCAGTTTTTATTGCTTAAAAATGGTTCCCAGCGCCTGCTGTACACTTTTTTTATTTTGACTCATAACTTCACAAAGGATGCTTTCCCAGTACATTCTCTTGCTTTTTAGAGTAAACTCTCCCCTTTATACTAGTTACAGGCAGTGGTTTGAATCCCAAAGCTTTGGTTGGAGTTTCACAAACTTTTGCAGTTTTTATTGCTGAAACTTTTTCATTTTGACTCATAACTTCACAAAGGATGCTTTCCCAGTAAATTCTCTTGCTTTTTAGAGTAAAACTCTCCCCTTTATACTAGTTACAGGCAGTGGTTTGAATCCCAAAGCTTTGGTTGGAGTTTTACAAACATTTGCAGTTTTTATTGCTTAAAAATGATTCCCAGCTCCCTCTGCTGTACACTTTTTTTATTGTAACTCATAACTTCACAAAGGATTGTTTCCCAGTAAATTTCCTTGCTTTTTAGAATAAAACTCTCCCCTTTATACTAGTTACAGGCAGTGGTTTGAATCCCAAAGCTTTGGTTGGAGTTTCACAAACTTTTGCAGTTTTTATTGCTGAAACTTTTTCATTTTGACTCATAACTTCACAAAGGATGCTTTCCCAGTAAATTCTCTTGCTTTTTAGAGTAAAACTCTCCCCTTTATACTAGTTACAGGCAGTGGTTTGAATCCCAAAGCTTTGGTTGGAGTTTTACAAACATTTGCAGTTTTTATTGCTTAAAAATGATTCCCAGCTCCCTCTGCTGTACACTTTTTTTATTGTAACTCATAACTTCACAAAGGATGCTTTCCCAGTAAAGTCTCTTGTTTTTTAGAGTATAACTCTCCCCGTAAAACTAGTTACAGGCAGTGGTTTGAATCCCAAAGCTTTGGTTGGAGTTTTACACACATTTGCAGTTTTTATTGCTTAAAAATGCTTCCCAGCATCTGCTGTACACTTTTTTTATTGTAACTCATAACTTCACAAAGGATGCTTTCCCAGTAAAGTCTCTTGTTTTTTAGAGTATAACTCTCCCCGTAAAACTAGTTACAAGCAGTGGTTTGAATCCCAAAGCTTTGGTTGGAGTTTTACACACATTTGCTGTTTTTATTGCTTAAAAATGCTTCGCAGCGCCTGCTGTACACTTTTTTTATTTTCACTTTTAAATTCACAAAGGATGCTTTCCCAGTAAAGTCTCTTGCTTTTTAGAGTAAAACTATCCCCTTTATACTAGTTACAAGCAGTGGTTTGAATCCCAAAGCTTTGGTTGGAGTTTTACGCACATTTGCTGTTTTTATTGCTTAAAAATGCTTCCCAGCGCCTGCTGTACACTTTTTTTATTTTCACTTATAACTTCACAAAGATGCTTTCCCAGTAAATTCTCTTGCTTTTTTGAGTAAAACTCTCCCCTTTATACAAGTTACAGGCAGTGGTTTGAATCCCAAAGCTTTGGTTGGAGTTTTACACACATTTGCAGTTTTTATTGCTTAAAAATGCTTCCCAGCGCCTGCTGTACACTTTTTTTATTTTCACTTATAACTTCACAAAGATGCTTTCCCAGTAAATTCTCTTGCTTTTTTGAGTAAAACTCTCCCCTTTATACTCGTTACAGGCAGTGGTTTGAATCCCAAAGCTTTGGTTGGAGTTTTACACACATTTGCAGTTTTTATTTCTTAAAAATGCTTCCCAGCTCCCTCTGCTGTACACTTTTTTTTATTGTAACTCATAACTTCACAAAGGATGGTTTACTAGTAAATTCTCTTGCTTTTTAGAATAAAACTCTCCCCTTTATACTCGTTACAGGCAGTGGTTTGAATACCAAAGCTTTGGTTGGAGTTTTACAAACATTTGCAGTTTTTATTGCTGAAACTTTTTCATTTTGACTCATAACTTCACAAAGGATGCTTTCCAAGTAAATTCTCTTGCATTTTAGAGTAAAACTCTCCCCTTTATACAAGTTACAGGCAGTGGTTTGAATCCCAAAGCTTTGGTTGGAGTTTTACACACATTTGCTGTTTTTATTGCTTAAAAATGCTTCCCAGCGCCTGCTGTACACTTTTTTTATTTTGACTCATAACTTCACAAAGGATGCTTTCCCAGTAAAGTCTCTTGTTTTTTAGAGTATAGCTCACCCCGTTATACTAGTTACATGCAGTGGTTTGAATCCCAAAGCTTTGGTTGGAGTTTTACACACATTTGCTGTTTTTATTGCTTAAAAATGCTCCCCAACTCCCTCTGCTGTACACTTTTTTTATTGTAACTCATAACTTCACAAATGATGCTTTCCCAGTAAATTCTCTTGCTTTTTAGAGTAAAACTATCCCCTTTATACGAGTTAAAGGCAGTGGTTTGAATCCCAAAGCTTTGGTTGGAGTTTTACACACATTTGCTGTTTTTATTGCTTAAAAATGCTTCCCAGCGCCTGCTGTCCACTTTTTTTGTTTTGACTCATAACTTCACAAAGGATGCTTTCCCAGTAAAGTCTCTTGGTTTTAAGAGTAAAACTCTCCCCTTTATACTAGTTACAGGCAGTGGTTTGAATCCCAAAGCTTTGGTCGAATTTTACACACATTTGCTGTTTTTATTGCTTAAAAATGCTTCCCAGCGCCTGCTGTACACTTTTTTTTATTTTGACTCATGACTGCACAAAGGATGCTTTCCCAGTAAAGTCTCTTGTTTTTTGGAGTATAACTCTCCCCTTTGTACTAGTTACAGGCAGTGGTTTGAATCCCAAAGCTTTGGTTGGAGTTTTACACACATTTGCTCTTTTTATTGCTGAAAAATCCTTCCCAGCGCCTGCTGTACACTTTTTTTATTTTGACTCATAACTTCACAAAGGATGCTTTCCCAGTAAAGTCTCTTGTTTTTTAGAGTATAACTCACCCCGTTATACTAGTTACATGCAGTGGTTTGAATCCCAAAGCTTTGGTTGGAGTTTTACACACATTTGCTGTTTTTATTGCTTAAAAATGCTCCCCAGCTCCCTCTGCTGTACACTTTTTTTATTGTAACTCATAACTTCACAAATGATGCTTTCCCAGTAAATTCTCTTGCTTTTTAGAATAAAACTCTCCCCTTTATACGAGTTACAGGCAGTGGGTTGAATCCCAAAGCTTTGGTTGGAGTTTTACACACATTTGCTGTTTTTATTGCTTAAAAATGCTTCCCAGCGCCTGCTGTACACTTTTTTTAATTTGACTCATAACTTCACAAAGGATGCTTTCCCAGTAAAGTCTCTTGTTTTTTAGAGTATAACTCACCCCGTTATACTAGTTACATGCAGTGGTTTGAATCCCAAAGCTTTGGTTGGAGTTTTACACACATTTGCTGTTTTTATTGCTTAAAAATGCTCCCCAGCTCCCTCTGCTGTACACTTTTTTTATTGTAACTCATAACTTCACAAATGAATCTTTCCCAGTAAATTCTCTTGCTTTTTAGAGTAAAACTCTCCCCTTTATACGGGTTAAAGGCAGTGGTTTGAATCCCAAAGCTTTGGTTGGAGTTTTACACACATTTGCTGTTTTTATTGCTTAAAAATGCTTCCCAGCGCCTGCTGTCCACTTTTTTTGTTTTGACTCATAACTTCACAAAGGATGCTTTCCCAGTAAAGTCTCTTGGTTTTGAGAGTAAAACTCTCCCCTTTATACTAGTTACAGGCAGTGGTTTGAATCCCAAAGCTTTGGTTGGCGTTTTACACACATTTGCTCTTTTTATTGCTTAAAAATGCTTCCCAGCGCCTGCTGTACACTTTTTTTAATTTTGACTCATGACTGCACAAAGGATGCTTTCCCAGTAAAGTCTCTTGCTTTTTAGAGTAAAACTCTCCCCTTTATACTAGTTCCAGGCAGTGGTTTGAATCCCCAAGCTTTGGTTGGAGTTTTACACACATTTGCAGTTTTTATTGCTTAAAAATGCTTCCCAGCACCTGATGTACTCTTTTTTTTGCTTTAACTCATAACTTCACAAAGGATGCTTTACCTGTAAATTCTCTTTCTTTTTAGAGTAAAACTCTCCCCTTTATACTAGTTACAGGCCGTGGTTTGTATCCCAAAGCTTTGGTTGGAGTTTTACACACATTTGCAGTTTTTATTGCTTAAAAATGCTTCACAGCTCCCTCTGCTGTACACTTTTTTTATTGTAACTCATAACTTCACAAAGGATGCTTTCCCAGTAAAGTCTCTTGCTTTTTAGAGTAAAACTCACCCCTTTGTACGAGTTACAGGCAGTGGTTTGAATCCCAAAGCTTTGGTTGTAGTTTTACACACATTTGCTGTTTTTATTGCTTAAAAATGCTACCCAGCTCCCTCTGCTGTACACTTTTTTTTTGTAACTCATAACTTCACAAAGGATGCTTTCCCAGTAAAGTCTCTTGCTTTTTAGAGTAAAACTCACCCCTTTATACGAGTTACAGGCAGTGGTTTGAATCCCAAAGCTTTGGTTGGAGTTTTACACATATTTGCTGTTTTTATTTCTGAAAAATGCTTCCCAGCGCCTGCTGTACAATTTTTTTATTTTGACTCACAACTTCACAAAGGATGCTTTCCAAGTAAATTCTCTTGCATTTTAGAGTAAAACTCTCCCCTTTATACTAGTTACAGGTTGTGGTTTGAATCCCAAAGCTTTGGTTGGAGTTTTACACATATTTGCAGTTTTTATCGCATAAAAATGGTTCCCAGCGCCTGCTGTACACTTTTTTTATTTTGACTCTTTACTTCAAAAAGGATGCTTTCCCAGTAAATTCTCTTGCTTTTTATAGTAAAACTCTCCCCTTTATACTAGTTGCAGGTTGTGGTTTGAATCCCAAAGTTTTGGTTGGAGTTTTACACACATTTGCAGTTTTTATCGCTTAAAAATTCTTCCCAGCGCCTGCTGTACACTTTTTTTATTTTGACTCATAACTTCAGGCCTACTACTGGAGAGAAACCGAGTGCTTTGACGCTCGCCGATAGGCCCCACGACCTCTGAGAGGCTTGGAAGTGGCCTCCCCTGACAGCTGGATTCCCAAGGATTGTCTGTGTGAATTCCTAGCCCGCTAGGCTGAAATTATGCGACCTAAAGTCGTGCCGAAGTCAAATCGGTCGTCATGGTACTCGAGCGAAACTGAGTGCTTTAACGCTCGCCGCTCGGCCCCACAGCCGTCCAGAGACTCGGGGGAGGACTCCCCTGAAAGCTGGATTCCCACCGATCGTTTGTTTCAAATCTTAGCACACTAGGTCAAAAGTAAGCGCTAAAACGTCCTGCCAAAGTCACATAGGTTGTCATGTTACAATTTAGTCAATAAAGGCCTCCTACTGGAGCGAAACCGAGTGCTTTGACGCTCGCCGTTCGGCCCCACGACCTCCGAGAGGCTTGGAAGAGGCCTCCCCTGAAAGCTGGATTCCCACCGATCGTTTGTTTCAAATCTTCGCCCAGTAGCTGAAAAGTAGGCGCTAAGAAGTCCTGCCAAAATCACATAGGTCGTCATGTTACAATTTAGCCAATAAAGGCGTCCTACTGGACCGAAACTGAGTGCTTTAACGCTCGCTGCTCGGTCCCACAGCCGTCCAGAGACTCGGGGGAGGACTCCCCTGAAAGCTGGATTCCCACCGATCGTTTGTTTCAAATCTTAGCGCACTAGGTGAAAAGTAAGCGCTAAAAAGTCCTGCCAAAGTCACATAGGTTGTCATGTTACAATTTAGTCAATAAAGGCCTACTACTGGAGCGAAACAGAGTGCTTTGACGCTCGCCGTTCGGGCCCACGACCTCCGAGAGGCTTGGAAGAGGCCTCCCCTGAAAGCTGGATTCCCACCGATCGTTTCTTTCAAATCTTAGCCTAGTAGCTGAAAAGTAGGCGCAAAAAAGTCTTACAAAAGTCACATAGGTCGTCATGTTACAATTTAGTCAATAAAGGCCTACTACTGTAGAGAAACCGAATGCTATGACGCTCGCCGTTCGGCCCCACGACCTCCGAGAGGCTTGGAAGAGGCCTCCCCTGAAAGCTGGATTCCCACCGATCGTTTGTTTCAAATCTTAGCGCACTCGCTCAAACGTAAGCGCTAAAAAGTCCTGCCAAAGTCACATAGGTTGTGATGTAACAATTTAGTCAATAAAGGGTTACTACTGGAGCGAAACCGAGTGCTTCGACGCTCGCCGTGCGGCCCCACGAGCTCCGAGAGGCTTGGAAGAGGCCTCCCTTGAAAGCTGGATTCCCAAGGCTTGTCTGTGTGAATTCCTAGCCCGCTAGGCTGAAATTAAGCGACCTAAAGTCGTGCCGAAGTCAAATCGGTCGTCATGGTACTCGAGCGAAACAGAGTGCTTTGACGCTCGCCGTTCGGCCCCACGACCTCCGAGAGGCTTGGAAGATGCCTCCCCTGAAAGCTGGATTCCCACCGATTGTTTGTTTCAGATCTTAGCCCAGTAGCTGAAAAGTAGGCGCAAAAAAGTCCTGCCAAAATCACATAGGTTGTGATGTAACAATTTAGTCAATAAAGGGTTACTACTGGAGCGAAACCGAGTGCTTCGACGCTCGCCGTGCGGCCCCACGAGCTCCGAGAGGCTTGGAAGAGGCCTCCCTTGAAAGCTGGATTCCCAAGGCTTGTCTGTGTGAATTCCTAGCCCGTTAGGCTGAAATTAAGCGACCTAAAGTCGTGCCGAAGTCAAATCGGTCGTCATGGTACTCGAGCGAAACTGAGTGCTTTAACGGTCGCCGCTCGGACCCACAGCCGCCCAGAGACTCGAGGGAGGCCTCCCCTGAAAGCTGGATTCCCACCGATCGTTTGTTTCAAATCTTAGCCCAGTAGCTGAAAAGTAGGCGCAAAAAAGTCCTGACAAAATCACATAGGTCGTCATGTTACAATTTAGTCAATAAAGGCCTATCACTGGACCGAAACTGAGTGCTTTAACGGTCGCCGCTCGGCCCCACAGCCGCCCAGAGACTCGAGGGAGGCCTCCCCTGAAAGCTGGATTCCCACCGATCGTTTGTTTCAAATCTTAGCCCAGTGGCTGAAAAGTAGGCGCAAAAAAGTCCTGCCAAAATCACATAGGTCGTCATGTTACAATTTAGTCAATAAAGGCCTACTACTGGAGAGAAACCGAGTGCTTTGACGCTCGCCGTTCGGCCCCACAGCTGTCCAGAGACTCGGGGGAGGCCTCCCCTGAAACCTGGATTCCCACCGATCGTTTGTTTCAAATCTTAGCCCACTAGCTCAAAAGTAAGCGCTAAAAAGTCCTGCCAAAGTCACATAGGTCGTCATGTTACAATTTAGTCATTAAAGGCCTCCTTCTGGACCGAAACTGAGTGCTTTAACGCTCGCCGCTCGGCCCCAGAGCCGTCCAGAGACTCGGGGGAGGCCTCCCCAGAAAGCTGGATTCTACACCGATCGTTTGTTTCAAATCTTAGCCCAGTAGCTGAAAAGTAGGCGCTAAAAAGTCCTGCCAAAATCACATAGGTCGTCATGTTACAATCTAGTCAATAAAGGCCTACTACTGGAGCGAAACCGAGTGCTTCGACGGTCGCCGTTCGGCTCCACGGGCTCCGAGAGGCTTGGAAGAGGCCTCCCCTGAAAGCTGGATTCCCACCGATCGTTTGTTTCAAATCTTAGCCCAGTAGCTGAAAAGTAGGCGCTAAAAAGTCCTGCCAAAATCACATAGGTCGTCATGTTACAATTTAGTCAATAAAGGCCTACTACTGGAGAGAAACCAAATGCTATGACGCTCGCCGTTCGGCCCCACGACCTCCGAGAGGCTTGGAAGAGGCCTCCCCTGAAACCTGGATTCCAAATGATTGTCTGTGTGAATTCCTAGCCCGCTAGGCTGAAATTAAGCGACCTAAAGTCATGCCGAAGTCAAATCGGTCGTCATGGTACTCGAGCGAAACTGAGTGCTTTAACGCTCGCCGCTCTGCCCCACAGCCGTCCAGAGACTCGGGGGAGGACTCCCCTGAAAGCTGGATTCCCACCCATAATTTGTTTCAAATCTTAGCCCACTAGCTCATAAGTAAGCGCTAAAACGTCCTGCCAAAATCACGTAGGTCGTCATGTTACAATTTAGTCAATAAAGGCCTCCTACTGGAGCGAAACCGAGTGCTTTGACGCTCGCCGTTCGGCCCCACGACCTCCGAGATGCTTGGAAGAGGCCTCCCCTGAAAGCTGGATTCCCACCGATCATTTGTTTCAAATCTTAACCCAGTAGCTGAAAAGTAGGCGCTAAGAAGTCCTGCCAAAATCACATAGGTCGTCATGTTACAATTTAGCCAATAAAGGCCTCCTACTGGACCGAAACTGAGTGCTTTAACGCTCGCCGCTCGGCCCCACAGCCGTCCAGAGACTCGGGGGAGGACTCCCCTGAAAGCTGGATTCCCACCGATCGTTTGCTCCAAATCTGAGCGCACGAGGTAAAAAGTAAGCACTAAAGAGTCCTGCCAAAGTCACATAGGTTGTCATGTTACAATTTAGTCAATAAAGGCCTACTACGGGAGCGAAACCGAGTGCTTTGACGCTCGCCGTTAGGCCCCACGACCTCTGAGAGGCTTGGAAGTGGCCTCCCCTGAAAGCTGGATTCCCACCGATCGTTTGCTTCAAATCTTCGCCCAGTAGCTGAAAAGTAGGCGCTAAAAAGTCCTGCCAAAATCACATAGGTCGTCATGTTACAATTTAGTCAATAAAGGCCTACTACTGGACCGAAACTGAATGCTTTGACGCTCGCCGTTCGGCCCCACGACGTATGAGAGGCTTGGAAGAGGCCTCCCCTGAAAGCTGGATTCCAAATGATTGTCTGTGTGAATTCCTAGCCCGCTAGGCTGAAATTAAGCGACCTAAAGTCATGCCGAAGTCAAATCGGTCGTCATGGTACTCGAGCGAAACTGAGTGCTTTAACGCTCGCCGCTCTGCCCCACAGCCGTCCAGAGACTCGGGGGAGGACTCCCCTGAAAGCTGGATTCCCACCCATAATTTGTTTCAAATCTTAGCCCACTAGCTCATAAGTAAGCGCTAAAAAGTCCTGCCAAAATCATGTAGGTCGTCATGTTACAATTTAGTCAATAAAGGCCTCCTACTGGAGCGAAACCGAGTGCTTTGACGCTCGCCGTTCAGCCCCACGACCTCCGAGATGCTTGGAAGAGGCCTCCCCTGAAAGCTGGATTCCCACCGATCATTTGTTTCAAATCTTAGCCCAGTAGCTGAAAAGTAGGCGCTAAGAAGTCCTGCCAAAATCACATAGGTCATCATGTTACAATTTAGCCAATAAAGGCCTCCTACTGGACCGAAACTGAGTGCTTTAACGCTCGCCGCTCGGCCCCACAGCCGTCCAGAGACTCGGGGGAGGACTCCCCTGAAAGCTGGATTCCCACCGATCGTTTGTTCCAAATCTGAGCGCACGAGGTAAAAATTAAGCACTAAAAAGTCCTGCCAAAGTCACATAGGTTGTCATGTTACAATTTAGTCAATAAAGGCCTACTACGGGAGCGAAACCGAGTGCTTTGACGCTCGCCGTTAGGCCCCACGACCTCTGAGAGGCTTGGAAGTGGCCTCCCCTGAAAGCTGGATTCCCACCGATCGTTTGCTTCAAATCTTCGCCCAGTAGCTGAAAAGTAGGCGCTAAAAAGTCCTGCCAAAATCACATAGGTCGTCATGTTACAATTTAGTCAATAAAGGCCTACTACTGGACCGAAACTGAATGCTTTGACGCTCGCCGTTCGGCCCCACGACGTATGAGAGGCTTGGAAGAGGCCTCCCCTGAAAGCTGGATTCCCAAGGATTGTCTGTGTGAATTCCTAGCCCGCTAGGCTGAAATTAAGCGACCTAAAGTTGTGCCGAATTCAAATCGGTCGTCATGGTACTCGAGCGAAACTGAGTGCTTTAACGCTCGCCGCTCGGCCCCACAGCCGTCCAGAGACTCGGGGGAGGACTCCCCTGAAAGCTGGATTCCCACCGATAATTTGTTTCAAATCTTAGCCCACTAGCTCATAAGTAAGCGCTAAAAAGTCCTGCCAAAATCATGTAGGTCGTCATGTTACAATTTAGTCAATAAAGGCCTCCTACTGGAGCGAAACCGAGTGCTTTGACGCTCGCCGTTCAGCCCCACGACCTCCGAGATGCTTGGAAGAGGCCTCCCCTGAAAGCTGGATTCCCACCGATCATTTGTTTCAAATCTTAGCCCAGTAGCTGAAAAGTAGGCGCTAAGAAGTCCTGCCAAAATCACATAGGTCATCATGTTACAATTTAGCCAATAAAGGCCTCCTACTGGACCGAAACTGAGTGCTTTAACGCTCGCCGCTCGGCCCCACAGCCGTCCAGAGACTCGGGGGAGGACTCCCCTGAAAGCTGGATTCCCACCGATCGTTTGTTCCAAATCTGAGCGCACGAGGTAAAAATTAAGCACTAAAAAGTCCTGCCAAAGTCACATAGGTTGTCATGTTACAATTTAGTCAATAAAGGCCTACTACGGGAGCGAAACCGAGTGCTTTGACGCTCGCCGTTAGGCCCCACGACCTCTGAGAGGCTTGGAAGTGGCCTCCCCTGAAAGCTGGATTCCCACCGATCGTTTGCTTCAAATCTTCGCCCAGTAGCTGAAAAGTAGGCGCTAAAAAGTCCTGCCAAAATCACATAGGTCGTCATGTTACAATTTAGTCAATAAAGGCCTACTACTGGACCGAAACTGAATGCTTTGACGCTCGCCGTTCGGCCCCACGACGTATGAGAGGCTTGGAAGAGGCCTCCCCTGAAAGCTGGATTCCCAAGGATTGTCTGTGTGAATTCCTAGCCCGCTAGGCTGAAATTAAGCGACCTAAAGTTGTGCCGAATTCAAATCGGTCGTCATGGTACTCGAGCGAAACTGAGTGCTTTAACGCTCGCCGCTCGGCCCCACAGCCGTCCAGAGACTCGGGGGAGGACTCCCCTGAAAGCTGGATTCCCACCGATAATTTGTTTCAAATCTTAGCCCACTAGCTCAAAAGTAAGCGCTAAAAAGTCCTGCCAAAGTCACATATGTCGTCATGTTACAATTTAGTCAATAAAGGCCTACTACTGGAGCGAAAACGAGTGCTTTGACGCTTGCCGTTCGCCCCCACGACCTCCGAGAGGCTTGGAAGAGGCCTCCCCTGAAGCTGGATTCCCACCGATCGTTTGCTTCAAATCTTCGCCCAGTAGCTGAAAAGTAGGCGCTAAAAAGTCCTGCCAAAATCACATAGGTCGTCATGTTACAATTTAGTCAATAAAGGCCAACTACTGGAGAGACACCGAGTGCTTTGACGCTCGCCGTTCGCCCCCACAGCCGTCCAGAGACTCGGGGGAGGCCTCCCCTGAAAGCTGGATTCCCACCGATCGAGTGTTTCAAATCTTAGCCCACTAGCTCAAAGGTAAGCGCTACAAAGTCCTGCCAAAATCACATAGGTCGTCATGTTACAATTTAGTCAATAAACGCCTACTACTGGAGAGAAACCGAGTGCTTTGACGCTCGCCGTTCGGCCCCACAACCTCTGAGAGGCTTGGAAGAGGGCTCTCCTGAAAGCTGGATTCCCAAGGATTGTCTGTGTGAATTCCTAGCTTGCTAGGCTGAAATTAAGCGACCTAAAGTCGTGCCGAATTCAAATCGGTCGTCATGGTACTCGAGCGAAACTGAGTGGTTAAACGCTCGCCGCTCGGCCCCACAGCTGTCCAGAGAGTCAGGGGAGGCCTCCCCTGAAAGCTGGATTCCCACCGATCGTTTGTTTCAAATCTTAGCCCAGTAGCTGAAAAGTAGGCGCTAAAAAGTCCTGCCAAAGTCACATAGGTCGTCATGTTACAATTTAGTCAATAAAGGCCTAGTACTGGAGAGAAACCGAGTGCCTTGACGCTCGCCATTCGGCCCCACAGCCGTCCAGAGGCTCGGGGGAGGCCTCCCCTTAAAGCTGGATTCCCACCGATCGTTTGTTTTAAATCTTAGCCCAGTAGCTGAAAAGTAGGCGCTAAAACATCCTGCCAAAATCACATAGGTCGTCATGTTACAATTTAGTCAATAAAGGCCTAGTACTGGAGAGAAACCGAGTGCTTTGACGCTTGCCGTTCGGCCCCACAGCCGCCCAGAGACTCGGGGGAGGCCTCCCCTGAAAGCTGGATTCCCACCGATCGTTTGTTTCAAATCTTACCCCAGTAGGTGAAAAGTAGGCGCTAAAAAGTCCTGCCAAAATCACATAGGTCGTCATGTTACAATTTACTCAATAAAGGCCTAGTACTGGAGAGAAACCGAGTGGTTTGACGCTCACCGTTCGGCCCCACAGCCGTCCAGAGACTCGGGGGAGGCCTCCCCTGAAAGCTGGATTCCCACCGATCGTTTGTTTCAAATCTTAGCCCACTAGCTCAAAGGTAAGCGCTAAAAAGTCCTGCCAAAATCACATAGGTCGTCATGTTACAATTTAGTCAATAAAGGCCGAAAGTTAAAAAACAAACAAACTTTTATGTCACTTCTGAATTCAAAAGTAGCTATCTATCAATTTTTTGTGTATTTGTAATAACATGAGGCAGTCATACATTTATGTAAGTTCAGAGTCACAATGTATCATGTAAATACATGCAAATGAATACACTGCATGTGGGAGTTATGTCTTTTAATTGGACATTGTGCAAAAAAAAAATTGCAAAATATTAGTTAATACTTGATTGGAGTCAAAGAAATCATTTCTTAGTTCAGATGCAAGACAACTAATTGTGTTCTTGAACGCATCATATTTATACCCTTAAAAAAAAATGTGAGTGCAGCATTTCTGCACACAACTCTGCCTTGAAACACTGACTCTCAAAGTGTGGTATGAGTACCACTTGTGGTATGCTGGCTCCCTCTAGTGGTACCCAAACAGATCACTGAATTCATTGTTCACATTGTGCATAAATGTTACATGGGCTTCAACTTTTCTTTTTCTTCATCCAGTACAGTACATAAGTACAGTTCGGTTGTATTTCCCTTTTAGGTACAATATTTTTGCCTTTAACCATTCAGAAATATTTGCTTTTAAACATTAATTTAGGTGAAACTTTCTTTTTCACTTAATTCAGGTGCATCTTGAATCTAATTGGTTACTTAAACATATCATTCCAAGATACAACTATAAAGTCAGCATTTATGATCGATCGTTTGTTTCAAATCTTAGCCCAGTAGCTGAAAAGTAGGCGCTAAAAAGTCCTGCCAAAGTCACATAGGTCGTCATGTTACAATTTAGTCAATAAAGGCTTACTACTGGAGCGAAACAGAGTGCTTTGACGCTCGCCGTTCGGCCCCACGACCTCCGAGAGACTTGGAAGAGGCCTCCCCTGAAAGCTGGATTCCCACCGATCGTTTGTTTTGAATATTAGCCCACAAGCTCAAACGTAAGCGCTATAAAGTCCTGCCAAAATCACAAAGGTCGTCATGTTACAATCTAGTCAATAAAGGCCTACTACTGGAGCGAAACCGAGTGCTTCGACGGTCGCCGTTCGGCTCCACGGGCTCCGAGAGGCTTGGAAGAGGCCTCCCCTGAAAGCTGGATTCCCACCGATCGTTAGTTTCAAATCTTAGCCCAGTAGCTGAAAAGTAGGCGCTAAAAAGTCCTGCCAAAATCACATAGGTCGTCATGTTACAATTTAGCCAATAAAGGCCTCCGACTGGACCAAAACAGAGTGCTTTAACGCTCGCCGCTCGGCCCCACAGCCGTCCAGAGACTCGGGGGAGGCCTCCCCTGAAAGCTGGATTCCCACCGATCGTTTGTTTCAAATCTTAGCCCACTAGCTCAAAAGTAGGCGCAAAAAAGTCTTGCCAAAGTCACATTGGTCGTCGTGTTACAATTTAGTCAATAAAGGCCTACTACTGGAGAGAAACCGAATGCTATGACGCTCGCCGTTCGGCCCCACGACCTCTGAGAGGCTTGGAAAAGGCCTCCCCTGAAAGCTGGATTCCGAAGGATTGTCTGTGTGAATTCCTAGCCCGCTAGGCTGAAATTATGCGACCTATAGCCGTGCCGAAGTCAAATCGGTCGTCATGGTACTCGAGCGAAACTGAGTGCTTTAACGCTCGCCGCTCGGCCCCACAGCCGTCCAGAGACTCGGGGGAGGCTTCCCCTGAAAGCTGGATTCCCACCTATCGTTTGTTTCAAATCTTAGCCCACTAGCTCAAAAGTAGGCGCTAAAAAGTCATGCCAAAGTCACATAGGTCGTCATGTTACAATTTAGTCAATAAAGGCCTATTACTGGAGCGAAAACGAGTGCTTTGACGCTCGTCGTTCGGCCCCACGACCTCCGAGAGGCTTGGAAGAGGCCTCCCCTGAAAGCTGGATTCCCACCGATCGTTTGTTTCAAATCTTCGCCCAGTAGCTGAAAAGTAGGCGCTAAAAAGTCCTGCCAAAATCACATAGGTCGTCATGTTACAATTTAGTCAATAAAGGCCTACGACTGGAGAGAAACCGAGTGCTTTGACGCTCGCCGTTCGGCCCCTCAGCAATCCAGAGACTCGGGGGAGGGCTCCCCTGAAAGCTGGACTCCCACCGATCGTTTGTTTCAAATCTTAGCCAACTAGCTCAAAAGTAAGCGCTAAAAAGTCCTGCCAAAATCACATAGGTTGTCATGTTACAATTTAGTCAATAAAGGCCTACTACTGGAGAGAAACCGAGTGCTTTGACGCTCGCCGTTCGGCCCCACGACCTCTGAGAGGCTTGGAAGAGGCCTCCCCTGAAAGCTGGATTCCCACCGATCGTTTGTTTCAAATCTTAGCCCAGTAGCTGAAAAGTAGGTGCTAAAAAGTCCTGCCAAAATCACATCGGTCGTCATGTTACAATTTAGTCAATAAAGGCCTAGTACTGGAGAGAAATCGAGTGCTTTGAAGCTCGCCGTTCGGCCCTGCAGCCGTCCAGAGACTCGGGGGAGGCCTCCCCTGAAAGCTGGATTCGCACTGATTGTTTGTTTCAAATCTTAGCCCAGTAGCTGAAAAGTAGGCGCTAAAAAGTCCTGCCAAAATCCCATAGGTCGTCATGTTACAATTTAGTCAATAAAGGCCTACTACTGGACCGAAACTGAGTGCTTTAACGCTCGCCGCTCGGCCCCACAGCCTTCCAGAGACTCGGGGAAGGCCTCCCCTGAAAGCTGGATTCCCACCGATCGTTTGTTTCAAATCTTAGCCCACTAGCTCAAAAGTAAGCGCTAAAAAGTCCCGCCAAAGTCACATAGGTTGTCATGTTACAATTTAGTCAATAAAGGCCTACTACGGGAGCGAAACCGAGTGCTTTGACGCTCGCCGTTCGGGCCCACGACCTCCGAGAGGCTTGGAAGAGGCCTCCTCTGAAAGCTGGATTCCCTCCGATCCTTTGTTTCAAATCTTAGCCCACTAGCTCAAAAGTAGGCGCTAGAAAGTCTTGCCAAAGTCACATAGGTCGTCATGTTACAATTTAGTCAATAAAGGCCTACTACTGGAGAGAAACCAAATGCTATGACGCTCGCCGTTCGGCCCCACGACCTCCGAGAGGCTTGGAAGAGGCCTCCCCTGAAACCTGGATTCCAAATGATTGTCTGTGTGAATTCCTAGCCCGCTAGGCTGAAATTAAGCGACCTAAAGTCATGCCGAAGTCAAATCGGTCGTCATGGTACTCGAGCGAAACTGAGTGCTTTAACGCTCGCCGCTCTGCCCCACAGCCGTCCAGAGACTCGGGGGAGGACTCCCCTGAAAGCTGGATTCCCACCCATAATTTGTTTCAAATCTTAGCCCACTAGCTCATAAGTAAGCGCTAAAACGTCCTGCCAAAATCACGTAGGTCGTCATGTTACAATTTAGTCAATAAAGGCCTCCTACTGGAGCGAAACCGAGTGCTTTGACGCTCGCCGTTCGGCCCCACGACCTCCGAGATGCTTGGAAGAGGCCTCCCCTGAAAGCTGGATTCCCACCGATCATTTGTTTCAAATCTTAACCCAGTAGCTGAAAAGTAGGCGCTAAGAAGTCCTGCCAAAATCACATAGGTCGTCATGTTACAATTTAGCCAATAAAGGCCTCCTACTGGACCGAAACTGAGTGCTTTAACGCTCGCCGCTCGGCCCCACAGCCGTCCAGAGACTCGGGGGAGGACTCCCCTGAAAGCTGGATTCCCACCGATCGTTTGCTCCAAATCTGAGCGCACGAGGTAAAAAGTAAGCACTAAAGAGTCCTGCCAAAGTCACATAGGTTGTCATGTTACAATTTAGTCAATAAAGGCCTACTACGGGAGCGAAACCGAGTGCTTTGACGCTCGCCGTTAGGCCCCACGACCTCTGAGAGGCTTGGAAGTGGCCTCCCCTGAAAGCTGGATTCCCACCGATCGTTTGCTTCAAATCTTCGCCCAGTAGCTGAAAAGTAGGCGCTAAAAAGTCCTGCCAAAATCACATAGGTCGTCATGTTACAATTTAGTCAATAAAGGCCTACTACTGGACCGAAACTGAATGCTTTGACGCTCGCCGTTCGGCCCCACGACGTATGAGAGGCTTGGAAGAGGCCTCCCCTGAAAGCTGGATTCCAAATGATTGTCTGTGTGAATTCCTAGCCCGCTAGGCTGAAATTAAGCGACCTAAAGTCATGCCGAAGTCAAATCGGTCGTCATGGTACTCGAGCGAAACTGAGTGCTTTAACGCTCGCCGCTCTGCCCCACAGCCGTCCAGAGACTCGGGGGAGGACTCCCCTGAAAGCTGGATTCCCACCCATAATTTGTTTCAAATCTTAGCCCACTAGCTCATAAGTAAGCGCTAAAAAGTCCTGCCAAAATCATGTAGGTCGTCATGTTACAATTTAGTCAATAAAGGCCTCCTACTGGAGCGAAACCGAGTGCTTTGACGCTCGCCGTTCAGCCCCACGACCTCCGAGATGCTTGGAAGAGGCCTCCCCTGAAAGCTGGATTCCCACCGATCATTTGTTTCAAATCTTAGCCCAGTAGCTGAAAAGTAGGCGCTAAGAAGTCCTGCCAAAATCACATAGGTCATCATGTTACAATTTAGCCAATAAAGGCCTCCTACTGGACCGAAACTGAGTGCTTTAACGCTCGCCGCTCGGCCCCACAGCCGTCCAGAGACTCGGGGGAGGACTCCCCTGAAAGCTGGATTCCCACCGATAATTTGTTTCAAATCTTAGCCCACTAGCTCAAAAGTAAGCGCTAAAAAGTCCTGCCAAAGTCACATATGTCGTCATGTTACAATTTAGTCAATAAAGGCCTACTACTGGAGCGAAAACGAGTGCTTTGACGCTTGCCGTTCGCCCCCA
The DNA here is from genome assembly GCF_024500275.1 of Phycodurus eques. Taxonomy (NCBI): domain Eukaryota; kingdom Metazoa; phylum Chordata; class Actinopteri; order Syngnathiformes; family Syngnathidae; genus Phycodurus; species Phycodurus eques. Next base: position 139,422 of record NW_026904067.1, on the reverse strand, counting down.
CGACCTCCGAGAGGCTTGGAAGAGGCCTCCCCTGAAGCTGGATTCCCACCGATCGTTTGCTTCAAATCTTCGCCCAGTAGCTGAAAAGTAGGCGCTAAAAAGTCCTGCCAAAATCACATAGGTCGTCATGTTACAATTTAGTCAATAAAGGCCAACTACTGGAGAGACACCGAGTGCTTTGACGCTCGCCGTTCGCCCCCACAGCCGTCCAGAGACTCGGGGGAGGCCTCCCCTGAAAGCTGGATTCCCACCGATCGAGTGTTTCAAATCTTAGCCCACTAGCTCAAAGGTAAGCGCTACAAAGTCCTGCCAAAATCACATAGGTCGTCATGTTACAATTTAGTCAATAAACGCCTACTACTGGAGAGAAACCGAGTGCTTTGACGCTCGCCGTTCGGCCCCACAACCTCTGAGAGGCTTGGAAGAGGGCTCTCCTGAAAGCTGGATTCCCAAGGATTGTCTGTGTGAATTCCTAGCTTGCTAGGCTGAAATTAAGCGACCTAAAGTCGTGCCGAATTCAAATCGGTCGTCATGGTACTCGAGCGAAACTGAGTGGTTAAACGCTCGCCGCTCGGCCCCACAGCTGTCCAGAGAGTCAGGGGAGGCCTCCCCTGAAAGCTGGATTCCCACCGATCGTTTGTTTCAAATCTTAGCCCAGTAGCTGAAAAGTAGGCGCTAAAAAGTCCTGCCAAAGTCACATAGGTCGTCATGTTACAATTTAGTCAATAAAGGCCTAGTACTGGAGAGAAACCGAGTGCCTTGACGCTCGCCATTCGGCCCCACAGCCGTCCAGAGGCTCGGGGGAGGCCTCCCCTTAAAGCTGGATTCCCACCGATCGTTTGTTTTAAATCTTAGCCCAGTAGCTGAAAAGTAGGCGCTAAAACATCCTGCCAAAATCACATAGGTCGTCATGTTACAATTTAGTCAATAAAGGCCTAGTACTGGAGAGAAACCGAGTGCTTTGACGCTTGCCGTTCGGCCCCACAGCCGCCCAGAGACTCGGGGGAGGCCTCCCCTGAAAGCTGGATTCCCACCGATCGTTTGTTTCAAATCTTACCCCAGTAGGTGAAAAGTAGGCGCTAAAAAGTCCTGCCAAAATCACATAGGTCGTCATGTTACAATTTACTCAATAAAGGCCTAGTACTGGAGAGAAACCGAGTGGTTTGACGCTCACCGTTCGGCCCCACAGCCGTCCAGAGACTCGGGGGAGGCCTCCCCTGAAAGCTGGATTCCCACCGATCGTTTGTTTCAAATCTTAGCCCACTAGCTCAAAGGTAAGCGCTAAAAAGTCCTGCCAAAATCACATAGGTCGTCATGTTACAATTTAGTCAATAAAGGCCGAAAGTTGAAAAACAAACAAACTTTTATGTCACTTCTGAATTCAAAAGTAGCTATCTATCAATTTTTTGTGTATTTGTAATAACATGAGGCAGTCATACATTTATGTAAGTTCAGAGTCACAATGTATCATGTAAATACATGCAAATGAATACACTGCATGTGGGAGTTATGTCTTTTAATTGGACATTGTGCAAAAAAAAAATTGCAAAATATTAGTTAATACTTGATTGGAGTCAAAGAAATCATTTCTTAGTTCAGATGCAAGACAACTAATTGTGTTCTTGAACGCATCATATTTATACCCTTAAAAAAAAATGTGAGTGCAGCATTTCTGCACACAACTCTGCCTTGAAACACTGACTCTCAAAGTGTGGTATGAGTACCACTTGTGGTATGCTGGCTCCCTCTAGTGGTACCCAAACAGATCACTGAATTCATTGTTCACATTGTGCATAAATGTTACATGGGCTTCAACTTTTCTTTTTCTTCATCCAGTACAGTACATAAGTACAGTTCGGTTGTATTTCCCTTTTAGGTACAATATTTTTGCCTTTAACCATTCAGAAATATTTGCTTTTAAACATTAATTTAGGTGAAACTTTCTTTTTCACTTAATTCAGGTGCATCTTGAATCTAATTGGTTACTTAAACATATCATTCCAAGATACAACTATAAAGTCAGCATTTATGATCGATCGTTTGTTTCAAATCTTAGCCCAGTAGCTGAAAAGTAGGCGCTAAAAAGTCCTGCCAAAGTCACATAGGTCGTCATGTTACAATTTAGTCAATAAAGGCTTACTACTGGAGCGAAACAGAGTGCTTTGACGCTCGCCGTTCGGCCCCACGACCTCCGAGAGACTTGGAAGAGGCCTCCCCTGAAAGCTGGATTCCCACCGATCGTTTGTTTTGAATATTAGCCCACAAGCTCAAACGTAAGCGCTATAAAGTCCTGCCAAAATCACAAAGGTCGTCATGTTACAATCTAGTCAATAAAGGCCTACTACTGGAGCGAAACCGAGTGCTTCGACGGTCGCCGTTCGGCTCCACGGGCTCCGAGAGGCTTGGAAGAGGCCTCCCCTGAAAGCTGGATTCCCACCGATCGTTAGTTTCAAATCTTAGCCCAGTAGCTGAAAAGTAGGCGCTAAAAAGTCCTGCCAAAATCACATAGGTCGTCATGTTACAATTTAGCCAATAAAGGCCTCCGACTGGACCAAAACAGAGTGCTTTAACGCTCGCCGCTCGGCCCCACAGCCGTCCAGAGACTCGGGGGAGGCCTCCCCTGAAAGCTGGATTCCCACCGATCGTTTGTTTCAAATCTTAGCCCACTAGCTCAAAAGTAGGCGCAAAAAAGTCTTGCCAAAGTCACATTGGTCGTCGTGTTACAATTTAGTCAATAAAGGCCTACTACTGGAGAGAAACCGAATGCTATGACGCTCGCCGTTCGGCCCCACGACCTCTGAGAGGCTTGGAAAAGGCCTCCCCTGAAAGCTGGATTCCGAAGGATTGTCTGTGTGAATTCCTAGCCCGCTAGGCTGAAATTATGCGACCTATAGCCGTGCCGAAGTCAAATCGGTCGTCATGGTACTCGAGCGAAACTGAGTGCTTTAACGCTCGCCGCTCGGCCCCACAGCCGTCCAGAGACTCGGGGGAGGCTTCCCCTGAAAGCTGGATTCCCACCTATCGTTTGTTTCAAATCTTAGCCCACTAGCTCAAAAGTAGGCGCTAAAAAGTCATGCCAAAGTCACATAGGTCGTCATGTTACAATTTAGTCAATAAAGGCCTATTACTGGAGCGAAAACGAGTGCTTTGACGCTCGTCGTTCGGCCCCACGACCTCCGAGAGGCTTGGAAGAGGCCTCCCCTGAAAGCTGGATTCCCACCGATCGTTTGTTTCAAATCTTCGCCCAGTAGCTGAAAAGTAGGCGCTAAAAAGTCCTGCCAAAATCACATAGGTCGTCATGTTACAATTTAGTCAATAAAGGCCTACGACTGGAGAGAAACCGAGTGCTTTGACGCTCGCCGTTCGGCCCCTCAGCAATCCAGAGACTCGGGGGAGGGCTCCCCTGAAAGCTGGACTCCCACCGATCGTTTGTTTCAAATCTTAGCCAACTAGCTCAAAAGTAAGCGCTAAAAAGTCCTGCCAAAATCACATAGGTTGTCATGTTACAATTTAGTCAATAAAGGCCTACTACTGGAGAGAAACCGAGTGCTTTGACGCTCGCCGTTCGGCCCCACGACCTCTGAGAGGCTTGGAAGAGGCCTCCCCTGAAAGCTGGATTCCCACCGATCGTTTGTTTCAAATCTTAGCCCAGTAGCTGAAAAGTAGGTGCTAAAAAGTCCTGCCAAAATCACATCGGTCGTCATGTTACAATTTAGTCAATAAAGGCCTAGTACTGGAGAGAAATCGAGTGCTTTGAAGCTCGCCGTTCGGCCCTGCAGCCGTCCAGAGACTCGGGGGAGGCCTCCCCTGAAAGCTGGATTCGCACTGATCGTTTGTTTCAAATCTTAGCCCAGTAGCTGAAAAGTAGGCGCTAAAAAGTCCTGCCAAAATCCCATAGGTCGTCATGTTACAATTTAGTCAATAAAGGCCTACTACTGGACCGAAACTGAGTGCTTTAACGCTCGCCGCTCGGCCCCACAGCCTTCCAGAGACTCGGGGAAGGCCTCCCCTGAAAGCTGGATTCCCACCGATCGTTTGTTTCAAATCTTAGCCCACTAGCTCAAAAGTAAGCGCTAAAAAGTCCCGCCAAAGTCACATAGGTTGTCATGTTACAATTTAGTCAATAAAGGCCTACTACGGGAGCGAAACCGAGTGCTTTGACGCTCGCCGTTCGGGCCCACGACCTCCGAGAGGCTTGGAAGAGGCCTCCTCTGAAAGCTGGATTCCCTCCGATCCTTTGTTTCAAATCTTAGCCCACTAGCTCAAAAGTAGGCGCTAGAAAGTCTTGCCAAAGTCACATAGGTCGTCATGTTACAATTTAGTCAATAAAGGCCTACTACTGGAGAGAAACCAAATGCTATGACGCTCGCCGTTCAGCCCCACGACCTCCGAGAGGCTTGGAAGAGGCCTCCCCTGAAACCTGGATTCCAAATGATTGTCTGTGTGAATTCCTAGCCCGCTAGGCTGAAATTAAGCGACCTAAAGTCATGCCGAAGTCAAATCGGTCGTCATGGTACTCGAGCGAAACTGAGTGCTTTAACGCTCGCCGCTCGGCCCCACAGCCGTCCAGAGACTCGGGGGAGGTCTCCCCTGAAAGCTGGATTCCCACCGATCGTTTGTTTCAAATCGTAGCCCACTAGCTCAAACGTAGGCGCTAAAAAGTCCTGCCAAAGTCACATAGGTTGTCATGTTACAATTTAGTCAATAAAGGCCTACTACTGGAGAGAAACCGAGTGCTATGACGCTCGCCGTTCGGCCCCACGACCTCCGAGAAGCTTGGAAGAGGCCTCCCCTGAAAGCTGGATTCCCAAGGCTTATCTGTGTGAATTCCTAGCCCGCTCGGCAGAAATTAGGCGACCTAAAGTCGAGCCGAAGTCAAATCGGTCGTCATGGTACTCGAGCGAAACTGAGTGCTTTAACGCTCGCTGCTCGGCCCCACAGCCGTCCAGAGACTCGGGGGAGGCCTCCCCTGAAAGCTGGATTCCCACCGATCGTTTTTTTTTCAAATCTTAGCCCACTAGCTCAAAAGTAAGCGCTAAAACGTCCTGCCAAAATCACATAGGTCGTCATGTTACAATTTAGTCAATAAAGGCCTACTACTGGAGCGAAACCGAGTGCTTTGACGCTCGCCGTTCGGCCCCACAGACGTCAAGAGACTCGGGGGAGGCCTCCCCTGAAAGCTGGATTCCCACCGATCGTCTGTTTCAAATCTTAGCCCACTAGCTCAAAAGTAAGCGCTATAAAGTCCTGCCAAAGTCACATAGGTCGTCATGTTACAATTTAGTCAATAAAGGCCTACTACTGGAGCGAAACCGAGTGCTTTGACGCTCGCCCTTCGGCCCCACAGCCGTCCAGAGACTCGGGGGAGGCCTCCCCTGAAACCTGGATTCCCACCGATCGTGTGTTTCAAATCTGAGCGCACGAGGTAAAAAGTAAGCGCTAAAAAGTCCTGCCAAAGTCACATAGGTTGTCATGTTACAATTTAGTCAATAAAGGCCTACTACGGGAGCGAAACCGAGTGCTTTGACGCTCGCCGTTAGGCCCCACAACCTCTGAGAGGCTTGGAAGTGGCCTCCCCTGAAAGCTGGATTCCCACCGATCGTTTGTTTCAAATCTTAGCGCACTCGCTCAAACGTAAGCGCTAAAAAGTCCTGCCAAAGTCACATAGGTTGTCATGTTACAATTTAGTCAATAAAGGCCTACTACGGGAGCGAAACCGAGTGCTTTGACGCTCGCCATTAGGCCCCACGACCTCTGAGAGGCTTGGAAGTGTCCTCCCCTGAAAGCTGGATTCCCACCGATCGTTTGTTTCAAATCTTAGCGCACTCGCTCAAACGTAAGCGCTAAAAAGTCCTGCCAAAGTCACATAGGTCGTCATGTTACAATTTAGTCAATAAAGGCCTACTACTGGAGCGAAACCGAGTGCTTTGACGCTCGCCGTTCGGCCCCACAGACGTCAAGAGACTCGGGGGAGGCCTCCCCTGAAAGCTGGATTCCCACCGATTGTCTGTTTCAAATCTTAGCCCACTAGCTCAAAAGTAAGCGCTATAAAGTCCTGCCAAAGTCACATAGGTCGTCATGTTACAATTTAGTCAATAAAGGCCTACTACGGGAGCGAAACCGAGTGCTTTAACGCTCGCCGCTCGGCCCCACGACCTCTGAGCGGCTTGGAAGAGACCTCCCCTGAAAGCTGGATTCCCAAGGATTTTCTGTGTGAATTCCTAGCCCGCTAGGCTGAAATGAAGCAACCTAAAGTCATAACGAAGTCAAATCGGTCGTCATGGTACTCGAGCGAAACTGAGTGCTTGAACGCTTGCTGCTCGGCCCCACAGCCGTCCAGAGACTCGGGGGAGGTCTCCCCTGAAAGCTGGATTCCCACCGATCGTTTGTTTCAAATCTTAGCCTAGAAGCTGAAAAGTAAGCGCTAAAAAGTCCTGCCAAAGTCACATAGGTTGTCATGTTACAATTTAGTCAATAAAGGCCTACTACTTGAGAGAAACCGAGTGCTTTAACGCTCGCCGTTCGGGCCCACAACCTCTAAGAGGCTTGGAAGAGGCCTCCCTTGAAAGCTGGATTCCCAAGGCTTGTCTGTGTGAATTCCTAGCCCGCTAGGCTGAAATTAAGCGACCTAAAGTCGTGCCGAAGTCAAATCGGTCGTCATGGTACTCGAGCGAAACCGAGTGCTTTGACGGTCGCCGTTCGGCCCCACGACCTCCGAGAGGCTTGGAAGAGGCCTCCCCTGAAAGCTGGATTCCCACCGATCGTTTGTTTCAAATCTTAGCCCAGTAGCTGAAAAGTAGGCGCTAAAAAGTCCTGCTAAAATCACATAGGTCGTCATGTTACAATTTACTCAAGAAAGGCCTACTACTGGAGAGAAACCGAGTGCTTTGACGCTCGCCGTTCGGCCCCACAGCCGTCCAGAGACTCGGGGGAGGCCTCCCCTGAAAGCTGGATTCCCACCGATCGTTTGTTTCAAATCTTAGCCCACTAGCTCAAACGTAGGCGCTAAAAAGTCCTGCCAAAGTCACATAGGTCGTCATGTTACAATTTAGTCAATAAAGGCCTACTACTGGAGCGAAACCGAGTGCTTTGACGCTCGCCCTTCGGCCCCACAGCCGTCCAGAGACTCGGGGGAGGCCTCCCCTGAAACCTGGATTCCCACCGATCGTGTGTTTCGAATCTGAGCGCACGAGGTAAAAAGTAAGCGCTAAAAAGTCCTGCCAAAGTCACATAGGTTGTCATGTTACAATTTAGTCAATAAAGGCCTACTACGGGAGCGAAACCGAGTGCTTTGACGCTCGCCATTAGGCCCCACGACCTCTGAGAGGCTTGGAAGTGGCCTCCCCTGAAAGCTGGAATCCCACCGATCGTTTGTTTCAAATCTTAGCGCACTCGCTCAAACGTAAGCGCTAAAAAGTCCTGCCAAAGTCACATAGGTTGTCATGTTACAATTTAGTCAATAAAGGCCTACTACTGGAGCGAAACCGAGTGCTTTGACGCTCGCCGTTCGGCCCCACGACCTCCAAGAGGCTTGGAAGAGGCCTCCCTTGAAAGCTGGATTCCCACCGATCGATTGTTTTAAATCTTATCCCACTAGCTCAAACGTAAGCGCTAAAACGTCCTGCCAAAATCACATAGGTCGTCATGTTACAATTTAGTCAATAAAGGCCTACTACTGGAGAGAAACCGAGTGCTATGACGCTCGCCGTTCGGCCCCACGACCTCCGAGAAGCTTGGAAGAGGCCTCCCCTGAAAGCTGGATTCCCAAGGCTTATCTGTGTGAATTCCTAGCCCGCTCGGCAGAAATTAGGCGACCTAAAGTCGTGCCGAAGTCAAATCGGTCGTCATGGTACTCGAGCGAAACTGAGTGCTTTAACGCTCGCTGCTCGGCCCCACAGCCGACCAGAGACTCGGGAGAGGCCTCCCCTGAAAGCTGGATTCCCACCGATCGTCTGTTTCAAATCTTAGCCCACTAGCTCAAAAGTAAGCGCTATAAAGTCCTGCCAAAGTCACATAGGTCGTCATGTTACAATTTAGTCAATAAAGGCCTACTACTGGAGCGAAACCGAGTGCTTTGACGCTCGCCGTTCGGCCCCACAGACGTCCAGAGACTCGGGGGAGGCCTCCCCTGAAAGCTGGATTCCCACCGATCGTCTGTTTAAAATCTTAGCCCACTAGCTCAAAAGTAAGCGCTATAAAGTCCTGCCAAAGTCACATAGGTCGTCATGTTACAATTTAGTCAATAAAGGCCTACTACTGGAGCGAAACCGAGTGCTTTGACGCTCGCCGTTCGGCCCCACGAGCTCCGAGAGGCTTGGAAGAGGCCTCCCTTGAAAGCTGGATTCCCAAGGCTTGTCTGTGTGAATTCCTAGCCCGCTAGGCTGAAATTAAGCGACCTAAAGTCGTGCCGAAGTCAAATCGGTCGTCATGGTACTCGAGCGAAACCGAGTGCTTTGACGGTCGCCGTTCGGCCCCACGACCTCCGAGAGGCTTGGAAGAGGCCTCCCCTGAAAGCTGGATTCCCACCGATCGTTTGTTTCAAATCTTAGCCCAGTAGCTGAAAAGTAGGCGCTAAAAAGTCCTGCTAAAATCACATAGGTCGTCATGTTACAATTTACTCAAGAAAGGCCTACTACTGGAGAGAAACCGAGTGCTTTGACGCTCGCCGTTCGGCCCCACAGCCGTCCAGAGACTCGGGGGAGGCCTCCCCTGAAAGCTGGAATCCCACCGATCGTTTGTTTCAAATCTTATCCCACTAGCTCAAACGTAAGCGCTAAAAAGTCCTGCCAAAGTCACATAGGTCGTCATGATACAATTTAGTCAATAAAGGCCTACTACTGGAGAGAAACCGAGTGCTTTGACGCTTGCCGTTCGGGCCCACGACCTCTGAGAAGCTTGGAAGAGGCCTCCTCTGAAAGCTGGATTCCCACCGATCGTGTGTTTCAAATCTTAGCCCACTAGCTGAAAAGTAGGCGCTAAAAAGTCTTACCAAAGTCACATAGGTCGTCATGTTACAATTTAGTCAATAAAGGCCTACTACGGGAGAGAAACCGAATGCTATGACGCTCGCCGTTCGGCCCCACGACCTCCGAGAGGCTTGGAAGAGGCCTCCCCTGAAAGCTGGATTCCCAAGGATTGTCTGTGTGAATTCCTAGCCCGCTAGGCTGAAATTAAGCGACCTAAAGTCGTGCCGAAGTCAAATCGGTCTTCATGGTACTCGAGCGAAACTGAGAGCTTTAACGCTCGCCGCTCGGCCCCACAGCCGTCCAGAGACTCGGGGGAGGACCCCCCTGAAAGCTGGATTCCCACCGATAATGTGTTTCAAATCTTAGACCACTAACTCAAAAGTAAGCGCTAAAATGTCCTGCCAAAATCACATAGGTCGTCATGGTACAATTTAGTCAATAAAGGCCTACTACTGGAGCGAAACGGAATGCTACGACGCTCGTGTTTCAGCCGCACGACCTCCGAGATGCTTGGAAGAGACCTCATCTGAAAGGTGGATTCACAACGATCGAGTGTGTCGAATGTCAGCCCATAATCTCAAACTTAAGGGTTCAAAAGTTCTGCCGAAATCACATAGGTCGTCATGTTACAATTTACTCAATAAAGGACTAGTACTGGAGCGAAACGGAATGCTTCGACGCTCGTGTTTCGGTCGCACGACTTACGAGAGGCTTGGAAGAGACCTCATCTGAAAGGTGGATTCACAACGATCGAGTGTGTCGAACGTCAGCCCACTAGTTCAAACTTAAGGGTTCAAAAGTTCTGCCTAAATCACATAAGTCGTCATGTTACAATTTCGTCAATAAAGGCCTCCTACTGGAGCGAAACGGAATGCTTCGACGCTCGTGTTTCGGCCGCATGACCTCCGAGAAGCTTGGAAAAGACGTCATCTGAAAGGTGGATTCAAAACGATCGAGTGTCTCGAAGGTCAGCCTACTAGCTCAAACTTAAGGGTTATAAAGTTCTGCCGAAATCACATAGGTCGACATGTTACAATTTAGTCAATAAAGGCCTACTACTGGAGCGAAACTGAATGCTTTGACAGTCGCCACTCGGCCGCACGAACTCCGAGAGGATTGCAAGAGACCTCATCTGAAAGGTGGATTCAAAACGATCGAGTGTGTCGAATGTCAATCTACAAGCTCAAACTTAAGGGTTCAAAAGTTCTGCCGAAATCACATAGGTCGTCATGTTACAATTTAGTCAATATAGGCCTACTACTGGAGCGAAACGGAATGCTTCGACGCTCGTGTTTCGGCCGCACGACCTCCGAGAGGCTTGGAAGAGACCTCATCTGAAAGGTGGATTCACAACGATCGAGTGTGTCAAACGTCAGCCCACTAGTTCAAACTTAAGGGTTCAAAAGTTCTGCCGAAATCACATAGGTCGACATGTTACAATTTAGTCAATAAAGGCCTACGACTGGAGCGAAACTGAATGCTTTGACAGTCGCCGCTCGGCCGCACGAACTCCGAGAGGATTGCAAGAGACCTCATCTGAAAGGTGGATTCAAAACGATCGAGTGTGTCGAATGTCAGTCTACAAGCTCAAACTTAAAGGTTCAAAAGTTCTGCCGAAATCATAAAGGTCATCATGTGACAATTTAGTCAATAAAGGCCTACTCCTGGAGCGAAACGGAATGCTTCGAAGCTCGTGTTTCGCCTGCACGACCTCCGAGAGGCTTGGAAGAGACCTCATCTGAAAGGTGGATTCACAACGATCGAGTGTGTCGAACGTCAGCCCACAATCTCAAACTTAAGGGTTCAAAAGTTCTGCCGAAATCACATAGGTCGTCATGTTTCAATTTAGTCAATAAAGGCCAACTACTGGAGCGAAACGGAAGGCTTCGACGCTCGTGTTTGAGCCGCACGACCTCCGAGAGGCTTGGAAGAGACCTCATCTGAAAGGTGGATTCACAACGATCGAGTGTGTCGAACGTCAGCCCACAAGCTCAAACTTAAGGGTTCAAAAGTTCTGCCGAAATCACATAGGTCGTCATGTTACAATTTAGTCAATAAAGGCCAACTACTGGAGCGAAACGGAATGGTTCGAAGCTCGTGTTTTGGCTGCACGAACTCCGAGAGGATTGGAAGAGACCTCATCTGAAAGGTGGATTCAAAACGATCGAGTGTGTCGAATGTCAGCCTACTAGCTCAAACTTAAGGGTTCTAAAGTTCTGCTGAAATCACATATGTCGACATGTTACAATTTAGTCAATAAAGGCCTACTCCTGGAGCGAAACGGAATGCTTCGAAGCTCGTGTTTCGGCTGCACGACCTCTGAGAGGCTTGGAAGAGACCTCATCTGAAAGGTGGTTTCACAACGATCGAGTGTGTCGAACGTCAGCCCACAAGCTCAAACTTAAGGGTTCAAAAGTTCTGCCGAAATCACAAAGGTCATCATGTGACAATTTAGTCAATAAAGGCCTACTCCTGGAGCGAAACGGAATGCTTCGAAGCTCGTGTTTCGGCTGCACGAACTCCGAGAGGATTGGAAGAGACCTCATCTGAAAGGTGGATTCACAACGATCGAGTGTGTCAAACGTCAGCCCACTAGCTCAAACTTAAGGGTTCAAAAGTTCTGCCGAAATCACATAGGTCGTCATGTTTCAATTTAGTCAATAAAGGCCAACTACTGGAGCGAAACGGAATGCTACGACGCTCGTGTTTCAGCCGCACGACCTCCGAGAGGCTTGGAAGAGACCTCATCTGAAAGGTGGATTCACAACGATCGAGTGTGTCGAACGTCAGCCCACAAGCTCAAACTTAAGGGTTCAAAAAGTTCTGCCGAAATCACATAGGTCGTCATGTTACAATTTAGTCAATAAAGGACTAGTAATGGAGCGAAACGGAATGCTTCGACGCTCGTGTTTCGGTCGCACGATTTACGAGAGGCTTGGAAGAGACTTCATCTGAAAGGTGGATTCACAACGATCGAGTGTGTCGAACGTCAGCCCATAATCTCAAACTTAAGGGATCAAAAGTTCTGCCGAAATCACATAGGTCGTCATGTTACAATTTAGTCAATAAAGGCCTACTCCTGGAGCGAAACGGAATGCTTCGACGCTCGTGTTTCAGCCGCACGACCTCCGAGAGGATTGGAAGAGACCTCATTTGAAAGGTGGATTCAAAACGATCGAGTGCGTCGAAGTCAGCCCACGAGCTCAAACTTAAGGGTTCAAAAGTTCTGCCGAAATCACATAGGTCGTCATGTTACAATTTAGTCAATAAAGGCCTACTCCTGGAGCGAAACGGAATGCTTCGACGCTCGTGTTTCAGCCGCACGACCTCCGAGAGGCTTGGAAGAGACCTCATCTGAAAGGTGGATTCAAAACGATCGAGTGTGTCGAAAGTCAGTCTATTAGCTCAAACTTAAAGGTTCAAAAGTTCTGCCGAAATCACATAGGTCGTCATGTTACAATTTAGTCAATAAAGGCCTCCTACTGGAGGGAAACGGAATGCTTCGACGCTCGTGTTTCGGCCGCAGGACCTCCGAGAGGCTTGGAAAAGACGTCATCTGAAAGGTGGATTCAAAACGATCGAGTATGTCGAATGTCAGCCTTCAAGCTCAAACTTAAGGGTTCAAAGGTTCTGCCGAAATCACATAGGTCGTCATGTTACAATTTAGTCAATATAGGCCTACTACTGGAGCGAAACGGAATGCTTCGACGCTCGTGTTTCGGCCGCACGACCTCCGAGAGGCTTGGAAGAGACCTCATCTGAAAGGTGGATTCAAAACGATCGAGTGTGTCGAAAGTCAGTCTATTAGCTCAAACTTAAAGGTTCAAAAGTTCTGCCGAAATCACATAGGTCGTCATGTTACAATTTAGTCAATAAAGGCCTACGACTGGAGCGAAACGGAATGCTTCGACGCTTGTGTTTCGGCCGCACGACCTCAGAGAGGCTTGGAAGAGACCTCATCTGAAAGGTGGATTCACAACGATCGAGTGTGTCGAATGTCAGCCCACAATCTCAAACTTAAGGGTTCAAAGGTTCTGCCGAAATCACATAGGTCGTCATGTTACAATTTAGTCAAGAAAGGCCTACTATTGGAGCGAAACCGAATGCTTCGAAGCTCGTGTTTCGGCTGCACGAACTCCGAGAGGATTGGAAGAGACCTCATCTGAAAGGTGGATTCACAACGATCGAGTGTGTCAAACGTCAGCCCACTAGCTCAAACTTAAGGGTTCAAAAGTTCTGCCGAAATCACATAGGTCGTCATGTTTCAATTTAGTCAATAAAGGACTAGTAATGGAGCGAAACGGAATGCTTCGACGCTCGTGTTTCGGTTGCACGACTTACGAGAGGCTTGGAAGAGACCTCATCTGAAAGGTGGATTCACAACGATCGAGTGTGTCGAACGTCAGCCCACAATCTCAAACTTAAGGGTTCAAAAGTTCTGCCGAAATCACATAGGTCGTCATGTTTCAATTTAGTCAATAAAGGCCAACTACTGGAGCGAAACGGAAGGCTTCGACGCTCGTGTTTGAGCCGCACGACCTCCGAGAGGCTTGGAAGAGACCTCATCTGAAAGGTGGATTCACAACGATCGAGTGTGTCGAACGTCAGCCCACAAGCTCAAACTTAAGGGTTCAAAAGTTCTGCCGAAATCACATAGGTCGTCATGTTACAATTTAGTCAATAAAGGCCAACTACTGGAGCGAAACGGAATGGTTCGAAGCTCGTGTTTTGGTTGCACGAACTCCGAGAGGATTGGAAGAGACCTCATCTGAAAGGTGGATTCAAAACGATCGAGTGTGTCGAATGTCAGCCTACTAGCTCAAACTTAAGGGTTCTAAAGTTCTGCTGAAATCACATAGGTCGACATGTTACAATTTAGTCAATAAAGGCCTACTCCTGGAGCGAAACGGAATGCTTCGAAGCTCGTGTTTCGGCTGCACGACCTCTGAGAGGCTTGGAAGAGACCTCATCTGAAAGGTGGTTTCACAACGATCGAGTGTGTCGAACGTCAGCCCACAAGCTCAAACTTAAGGGTTCAAAAGTTCTGCCGAAATCACAAAGGTCATCATGTGACAATTTAGTCAATAAAGGCCTACTCCTGGAGCGAAACGGAATGCTTCGAAGCTCGTGTTTCGGCTGCACGACCTCCGAGAGGCTTGGAAGAGACCTCATCTGAAAGGTGGATTCACAACGATCGAGTGTGTCGAACGTCAGCCCACTAGCTCAAACTTAAGGGTTCAAAAGTTCTGCCGAAATCACATAGGTCGTCATGTTTCAATTTAGTCAATAAAGGACTAGTAATGGAGCGAAACGGAATGCTTCGACGCTCGTGTTTCGGTTGCACGACTTACGAGAGGCTTGGAAGAGACCTCATCTGAAAGGTGGATTCACAACGATCGAGTGTGTCGAACGTCAGCCCACAATCTCAAACTTAAGGGTTCAAAAGTTCTGCCGAAATCATATCGGTCGTCATGTTACAATTTAGTCAATAAAGGCCTACGACTGGAGCGAAACGGAATGCTTCGACGCTTGTGTTTCGGCCGCACGACCTCCGAGAGGCTTGGAAGAGACCTCATCTGAAAGGTGGATTCACAACGATCGAGTGTGTCGAACGTCAGCCCACAATCTCAAACTTAAGGGTTCAAAAGTTCTGCCGAAATCACATAGGTCGTCATGTTTCAATTTAGTCAATAAAGGACTAGTAATGGAGCGAAACGGAATGCTTCGACGCTCGTGTTTCGGTCGCACGATTTACGAGAGGCTTGGAAGAGACCTCATCTGAAAGGTGGATTCACAACGATCGAGTGTGTCGAACGTCAGCCCATAATCTCAAACTTAAGGGATCAAAAGTTCTGCCGAAATCACATAGGTCGTCATGTTACAATTTAGTCAATAAAGGCCTACTCCTGGAGCGAAACGGAATGCTTCGACGCTCGTGTTTCAGCCGCACGACCTCCGAGAGGATTGGAAGAGACCTCATTTGAAAGGTGGATTCAAAACGATCGAGTGCGTCGAAGTCAGCCCACGAGCTCAAACTTAAGGGTTCAAAAGTTCTGCCGAAATCACATAGGTCGTCATGTTACAATTTAGTCAATAAAGGCCTACTCCTGGAGCGAAACGGAATGCTTCGACGCTCGTGTTTCAGCCGCACGACCTCCGAGAGGCTTGGAAGAGACCTCATCTGAAAGGTGGATTCAAAACGATCGAGTGTGTCGAAAGTCAGTCTATTAGCTCAAACTTAAAGGTTCAAAAGTTCTGCCGAAATCACATAGGTCGTCATGTTACAATTTAGTCAATAAAGGCCTCCTACTGGAGGGAAACGGAATGCTTCGACGCTCGTGTTTCGGCCGCAGGACCTCCGAGAGGCTTGGAAAAGACGTCATCTGAAAGGTGGATTCAAAACGATCGAGTATGTCGAATGTCAGCCTTCAAGCTCAAACTTAAGGGTTCAAAGGTTCTGCCGAAATCACATAGGTCGTCATGTTACAATTTAGTCAATATAGGCCTACTACTGGAGCGAAACGGAATGCTTCGACGCTCGTGTTTCGGCCGCACGACCTCCGAGAGGCTTGGAAGAGACCTCATCTGAAAGGTGGATTCACAACGATCGAGTGTGTCAAACGTCAGCCCACTAGTTCAAACTTAAGGGTTCAAAAGTCCTGCCGAAATCACATAGGTCGTCATGTTACAATTTAGTCAATAAAGGCCAACTACTGGAGCGAAACGGAATGCTTCGACGCTCGTGTTTCGGCCGCACGACCTCCGAGAAGCTTGGAAAAGACGTCATCTGAAAGGTGGATTCAAAACGATCGAGTGTCTAGAAGGTCAGCCTACTAGCTCAAACTATAGGGTTCTAAAGTTCTGCCGAAATCACATAGGTCGACATGTTACAATTTAGTCAATAAAGGCCTACTACTGGAGCGAAACTGAATGCTTTGACAGTCGCCGCTCGGCCGCACGAACTCCGAGAGGATTGCAAGAGACCTCATCTGAAAGGTGGATTCAAAACGATCGAGTGTGTCGAATGTCAGTCTCCTAGCTCAAACTTAAAGGTTCAAAAGTTCGGCCGAAATCACAAAGGTCATCATGTGACAATTTAGTCAATAAAGGCCTACTCCTGGAGCGAAACGGAATGCTTCGACGCTCGTGTTTCAGCCGCACGACCTCCGAGAGGATTGGAAGAGACCTCATTTGAAAGGTGGATTCAAAACGATCGAGTGCGTCGAAGTCAGCCCACGAGCTCAAACTTAAGGGTTCAAAAGTTCTGCCGAAATCACATAGGTCGTCATGTTACAAATTAGTCAAGAAAGGCCTACTATTGGAGCGAAACCGAATGCTTCGACGCTCGTGTTTTTGGCCGCACGACCTCCGAGAGGCTTGGAAGAGACCTCATCTGAAAGGTGGATTCAAAACGATCGAGTGTGTCGAAAGTCAGTCTATTAGCTCAAACTTAAAGGTTCAAAAGTTCTGCCGAAATCACATAGGTCGTCATGTTACAATTTAGTCAATAAAGGCCTACGACTGGAGCGAAACGGAATGCTTCGACGCTTGTGTTTCGGCCGCACGACCTCAGAGAGGCTTGGAAGAGACCTCATCTGAAAGGTGGATTCACAACGATCGAGTGTGTCGAATGTCAGCCCACAATCTCAAACTTAAGGGTTCAAAGGTTCTGCCGAAATCACATAGGTCGTCATGTTACAATTTAGTCAAGAAAGGCCTACTATTGGAGCGAAACCGAATGCTTCGAAGCTCGTGTTTCGGCTGCACGAACTCCGAGAGGATTGGAAGAGACCTCATCTGAAAGGTGGATTCACAACGATCGAGTGTGTCAAACGTCAGCCCACTAGCTCAAACTTAAGGGTTCAAAAGTTCTGCCGAAATCACATAGGTCGTCATGTTTCAATTTAGTCAATAAAGGACTAGTAATGGAGCGAAACGGAATGCTTCGACGCTCGTGTTTCGGTTGCACGACTTACGAGAGGCTTGGAAGAGACCTCATCTGAAAGGTGGATTCACAACGATCGAGTGTGTCGAACGTCAGCCCACAATCTCAAACTTAAGGGTTCAAAAGTTCTGCCGAAATCATATCGGTCGTCATGTTACAATTTAGTCAATAAAGGCCTACGACTGGAGCGAAACGGAATGCTTCGACGCTTGTGTTTCGGCCGCACGACCTCCGAGAGGCTTGGAAGAGACCTCATCTGAAAGGTGGATTCACAACGATCGAGTGTGTCGAACGTCAGCCCATAATCTCAAACTTAAGGGATCAAAAGTTCTGCCGAAATCACATAGGTCGTCATGTTTCAATTTAGTCAATAAAGGCCTACTACTGGAGCGAAACGGAATGCTTCGACGCTCGTGTTTCAGCCGCACGACCTCCGAGAGGCTTGGAAGAGACCTCATCTGAAAGGTGGATTCACAACGATCGAGTGTTTCAAACGTCAGCCCACTAGCTCAAACGTAAGGGTTCAAAAGTTCTGCCGAAATCACATAGGTCGTCAAGTTACAATTTAGTCAATAAAGGCGTACTCCTGGAGCGAAACGGAATGCTTCGACGCTCGTGTTTCAGCCGCACGACCTCCGAGAGGATTGGAAGAGACCTCATTTGAAAGGTGGATTCAAAACGATCGAGTGCGTCGAAGTCAGCCCACGAGCTCAAACTTAAGGGTTCAAAAGTTCTGCCGAAATCACATAGGTCGTCATGTTAAAAATTAGTCAATGTAGGCCTACTACTGGAGCGAAATGGAATGCTTCGACGCTCGTGTTTTCGGCCGCACGACCTCCGAGAGGCTTGGAAGAGACCTCATCTGAAAGGTGGATTCAAAACGATCGAGTGTGTCGAAAGTCAGCCGACTAGCTCAAATTTAAGGGTTCAAAAGTTCTGCCGAAATCACAAAGGTCGTCATGTTACAATTTAGTCAATATAGGCCTACTACTGGAGCGAAACGGAATGCTTCGACGCTCGTGTTTCGGCCGCACGACCTCCGAGAGGCTTGGAAGAGACCTCATCTGAAAGATGGATTCACAACGATCGAGTGTGTCAAACGTCAGCCCACTAGTTCAAACTTAAGGGTTCAAAAGTTCTGCCGAAATCACATAGGTCGTCATGTTACAATTTAGTCAATAAAGGCCTACTACTGGAGCGAAACGGAATGCTTCGACGCTCGTGTTTCAGCCGCACGACCTCCGAGAGGATTGGAAGAGACCTCATTTGAAAGGTGGATTCAAAACGATCGAGTGTGTCGAATGTCAGTCTACTAGCTCAAACTTAAGGGTTCAAAAGTTCTGCCGAAATCACATAGGTCGTCATGTTACAATTTAGTCAATATAGGCCTACTACTGGAGCGAAACGGAATGCTTCGACGCTCGTGTTTCGGCCGCACGACCTCCGAGAGGCTTGGAAGAGACCTCATCTGAAAGGTGGATTCACAACGATCGAGTGTGTCGAACGTCAGCCCACTAGCTCAAACTTAAGGGTTCAAAAGTTCTGCCGAAATAACATAGGTGGTCATTTTTCAATGTAGTCAATAAAGGCCGACTACTGGAGCGAAACGGAATGCTTCGACGCTCGTGTTTCAGCCGCACGACCTCCGAGAGGCTTGGAAGAGACCTCATCTGAAAGGTGGATTCAAAACGATCGAGTGTGTCGAATGTCAGTCTACTAGCTCAAACTTAAGGGTTCTAAAGTTCTGCCGAAATCACATAGGTCGACATGTTACAATTTAGTCAATAAAGGCCTACTATTGGAGCGAAACGGAATGCTTCGAAGCTCGTGTTTCAGCCGCACGACCTCCGAGAGGCTTGGAAGAGACCTCATCTGAAAGGTGGATTAACAACGATCGAGTGTGTCGAACGTCAGCCCACAAGCTCAAACTTAAGGGTTCAAAAGTTCTGCCGAAATCACATAGGTCGTCATGTTACAATTTAGTCAATAAAGGACTAGTAATGGAGCGAAACGGAATGCTTCGACGCTCGTGTTTCGGTTGCACGACTTACGAGAGGCTTGGAAGAGACCTCATCTGAAAGGTGGATTCACAACGATCGAGTGTGTCGAACGTCAGCCCACAATCTCAAACTTAAGGGTTCAAAAGTTCTGCCGAAATCATATCGGTCGTCATGTTACAATTTAGTCAATAAAGGCCTACGACTGGAGCGAAACGGAATGCTTCGACGCTTGTGTTTCGGCCGCACGACCTCCGAGAGGCTTGGAAGAGACCTCATCTGAAAGGTGGATTCACAACGATCGAGTGTGTCGAACGTCAGCCCATAATCTCAAACTTAAGGGATCAAAAGTTCTGCCGAAATCACATAGGTCGTCATGTTTCAATTTAGTCAATAAAGGCCTACTACTGGAGCGAAACGGAATGCTTCGACGCTCGTGTTTCAGCCGCACGACCTCCGAGAGGCTTGGAAGAGACCTCATCTGAAAGGTGGATTCACAACGATCGAGTGTTTCAAACGTCAGCCCACTAGCTCAAACTTAAGGGTTCAAAAGTTCTGCCGAAATCACATAGGTCGTCAAGTTACAATTTAGTCAATAAAGGCCTACTCCTGGAGCGAAACGGAATGCTTCGACGCTCGTGTTTCAGCCGCACGACCTCCGAGAGGATTGGAAGAGACCTCGTTTGAAAGGTGGATTCAAAACGATCGAGTGCGTCGAAGTCAGCCCACGAGCTCAAACTTAAGGGTTCAAAAGTTCTGCCGAAATCACAAAGGTCGTCATGTTACAATTTAGTCAATATAGGCCTACTACTGGAGCGAAACGGAATGGTTCGACGCTCGTGTTTTCGGCCGCACGACCTCCGAGAGGCTTGGAAGAGACCTCATCTGAAAGGTGGATTCAAAACGATCGAGTGTGTCGAAAGTCAGCCGACTAGCTCAAATTTAAGGGTTCAAAAGTTCTGCCGAAATCACAAAGGTCGTCATGTTACAATTTAGTCAATATAGGCCTACTACTGGAGCGAAACGGAATGCTTCGACGCTCGTGTTTCGGCCGCACGACCTCCGAGAGGCTTGGAAGAGACCTCATCTGAAAGGTGGATTCAAAACGATCGAGTGTGTCGAAAGTCAGCCGACTAGCTCAAATTTAAGGGTTCAAAAGTTCTGCCGAAATCACAAAGGTCGTCATGTTACAATTTAGTCAATATAGGCCTACTACTGGAGCGAAACGGAATGCTTCGACGCTCGTGTTTCGGCCGCACGACCTCCGAGAGGCTTGGAAGAGACCTCATCTGAAAGTTGGATTCACAACGATCGAGTGTGTCAAACGTCAGCCCACTAGTTCAAACTTAAGCGTTCAAAAGTTCTGCCGAAATCACATAGGTCGTCATGTTACAATTTAGTCAATATAGGCCTACTACTGGAGCGAAATGGAATGCTTCGACGTTCGTGTTTCGGCCGCACGACCTCCGAGAGGCTTGGAAGAGACCTCATCTGAAAGGTGGATTCACAACGATCGAGTGTGTCGAACGTCAGCCCACTAGCTCAAACTTAAGGGTTCAAAAGTTCTGCCGAAATCACATAGGTGGTCATTTTTCAATCTAGTCAATAAAGGCCGACTACTGGAGCGAAACGGAATGCTTCGACGCTCGTGTTTCAGCCGCACGACCTCCGAGAGGCTTGGAAGAGACCTCATCTGAAAGGTGGATTCAAAACGATCGAGTGTGTCGAATGCCAGTCTACTAGCTCAAACTTAAGGGTTCTAAAGTTCTGCCGAAATCACATAGGTCGACATGTTACAATTTAGTCAATAAAGGCCTACTATTGGAGCGAAACGGAATGCTTCGAAGCTCGTGTTTCGGCTACACGAACTCCGAGAGGATTGGAAGAGACCTCATCTGAAAGGTGGATTCACAACGATCGAGTGTGTCGAATGTCAGCCCACAAGCTCAAACTTAAGGGTTCAAAAGTTCTGCCGAAATCACATAGGTCGTCATGTTACAATTTAGTCAATAAAGGCCTATTGCTGGAGCGAAACGGAATGCTTCGACGCTTGTGTTTCGGCCGCACGACCTCCGAGAGGCTTGGAAGAGACCTCATCTGAAAGGTGGATTCAAAACGATCGAGTGTGTCGAATGTCAGTCTACTAGCTCAAAGTTAAGGGTTCTAAAGTTCTGCCGAAATCACATAGGTCGACATGTTACAATTTAGTCAATAAAGGCCTACTATTGGAGCGAAACGGAATGCTTCGAAGCTCGTGTTTCGGCTACACGAACTCCGAGAGGATTGCAAGAGACCTCATCTGAAAGGTGGATTCACAACGATCGAGTGTGTCGAATGTCAGCCCACAAGCTCAAACTTAAGGGTTCAAAAGTTCTGCCGAAATCACATAGGTCGTCATGTTACAATTTAGTCAATAAAGGCCTATTGCTGGAGCGAAACGGAATGCTTCGACGCTTGTGTTTCGGCCGCACGACCTCCGAGAGGCTTGGAAAAGACGTCATCTGAAAGGTGGCTTCAAAAAGATCGAGTGTGTCGAATGTCAGCCGACTAGCTCAAACTTAAGGGTTCAAAAGTTCTGCCGAAATCACATAGGTCGTCATGTTCCAAATTACTGAATAAAGGCCTACTACTGGAGCGAAACGGAATGCTTCGATGCTCGTGTTTCGGCCGCACGACCTCCGAGAGGCTTGGAAGAGACCTCATCTGAAATCTGGATTCCCAACGATCGAGTGTGTCGAACGTCAGCCCATAATCTCAAACTTAAGGGTTCAAAAGTTCTGCCGAAATCATATCGGTCGTCATGTTACAATTTCGTCAATAAAGGCTTCCTACTGGAGCTAAACGGAATGATTCGACGCTCGTGTTTCGGCCGCACGATCTCCGAGAAGCTTGGAAAAGACGTCATCTGAAAGGTGGATTCAAAACGATCGAGTGTTTCGAAGGTCAGCCTACTAGCTCAAACTTAAGGGTTCAAAAGTTCTGCCGAAATCACATAGGTCGTCATGTTACAATTTAGTCAATAAAGGACTACTACTGGAGCGAAACGGAATGCTTCGACGCTCGTGTTCCGGCCGGACGACCTCCGAGAGGCTTGGAAGAGACCTCATCTGAAAGGTGGATTCACAACGATCGAGTGTGTCGAACGTCAGCCCATAATCTCAAACTTAAGGGTTCAGAAGTTCTGCCGAAATCACATAGGTCGTCATGTTTTAATTTAGTCAATAAAGGCCTACTACTGGAGCGAAACGGAATGCTTCGACACTCGTGTTTCAGCCGCACGACCTCCGAGAGGCTTGGAAGAGACCTCATTTGAAAGGTGGTTTCAAAACGATCGAGTGCGTCGAAGTCAGCCCACGAGCTCAAACTTAAGGGTTCAAAAGTTCTGCAGAAATCACATAGGTCGTCATGTTACAATTTAGTCAATAAAGGCCTCCTACTAGAGCGAAACGGAATGCTTCGACGCTCGTGTTTCGGCCGCAGGACCTCCGAGAGGCTTGGAAAAGACGTCATCTGAAAGGTGGATTCACAACGATCGAGTGTGTCAAACGTCAGCCCACTAGTTCAAACTTAAGGGTTCAAAAGTTCTGCCGAAATCACATAGGTCGTCATGTTACAATTTAGTCAATATAGGCCTACTACTGGAGCGAAACGGAATGCTTCGACGCTCGTGTTTCGGCCGCACGACCTCCGAGAGGCTTGGAAGAGACCTCATCTGAAAGGTGGATTCAAAACGATCGAGTGTGTCGAATGTCAGTCTACTAGCTCAAACTTAAAGGTTCAAAAGTTCTGCCTAAATCACATACGTCGTCATGTTACAATTTCGTCAATAAAGGCCTCCTACTGGAGCAAAACGGAATGCTTCGAAGCTCGTGTTTCGGCTGCACGAACTCCGAGAGGATTGGAAGAGACCTCATCTGAAAGGTGGATTCACAACGATCGAGTGTGTCGAACGTCAGCCCACAAGCTCAAACTTAAGGGTTCAAAAGTTCTGCCGAAATCACATAGGTCGTCATGTTCCAAATTACTGAGTAAAGGCCTACTACTGGAGCGAAACGGAATGCTTCGATGCTCGTGTTTCGGCCGCACGACCTCCGAGAGGCTTGGAAGAGACCTCATCTGAAAGGTGGATTCCCAACGATCGAGTGTGTCGAACGTCAGCCCATAATCTCAAACTTAAGGGTTCAAAAGTTCTGCCGAAATCATATCGGTCGTCATGTTACAATTTAGTCAATAAAGGCCTACGACTGGAGCGAAACGGAATGCTTCGACGCTTGTGTTTCGGCCGCACGACCTCAGAGAGGCTTGGAAGAGACCTCATCTGAAAGGTGGATTCACAACGATCGAGTGTGTCGAACGTCAGCCCACTAGCTCAAACTTAAGGGTTCAAAAGTTCTGCCGAAATCACATAGGTCGTCATGTTTCAATTTAGTCAATAAAGGCCTACTACTGGAGCGAAACGGAATGCTTCGACGCTCGTGTTTCAGCCGCACGACCTCTGAGAGGCTTGGAAGAGACCTCATCTGAAAGGTGGATTCAAAACGATCGAGTGTGTTGAATGTCAGTCTACTAGCTCAAACTTAAAGGTTCAAAAGTTCTGCCTAAATCACATAGGTCGTCATGTTACAATTTAGTCAATAAAGGCTTCCTACTGGAGCTAAACGGAATGATTCGACGCTCGTGTTTCGGCAGCACGATCTCCGAGAAGCTTGGATAAGACGTCATCTGAAAGGTGGATTCAAAACGATCGAGTGTTTCGAAGGTTAGCCTACTAGCTCAAACTTAAGGGTTCAAAAGTTCTGCCGAAATCACATAGGTCGTCATGTTTTAATTTAGTCAATAAAGGCCTACTACTGGAGCGAAACGGAATGCTTCGACGCTCGTGTTTCAGCCGCACGACCTCCGAGAGGCTTGGAAGAGACCTCATTTGAAAGGTGGATTCAAAACGATCGAGTGTGTCGAAAGTCAGTATATTAGCTCAAACTTAAAGGTTCAAAAGTTCTGCCGAAATCACATAGGTCGTCATGTTACAATTTAGTCAATAAAGGGCTCCTACTGGAGCGAAACGGAATGCTTCGACGCTCGTGTTTCGGCCGCAGGACCTCCGAGAGGCTTGGAAAAGACGTCATCTGAAAGGTGGATTCACAACGATCGAGTGTGTCAAACGTCAGCCCACTAGTTCAAACTTAAGGGTTCAAAAGTTCTGCCGAAATCACATAGGTCGTCATGTTACAATTTAGTCAATACAGGCCTACTACTGGAGCGAAACGGAATGCTTCGACGGTCGTGTTTCGGCCGCACAACCTCCGAGAGGCTTGGAAGAGACCTCATCTGAAAGGTGGATTCACAACGATCGAGTGTGTCAAACGTCAGCCCACTAGTTCAAACTTAAGGGTTCAAAAGTTCTGCCGAAATCACATAGGTCGACATGTTACAATTTAGTCAATAAAGGCCTACTACTGGAGCGAAACTGAATGCTTTGACAGTCGCCGCTCGGCCGCACGAACTCCGAGAGGATTGCAAGAGACCTCATCTGAAAGGTGGATTCAAAACGATCGAGTGTGTCGAATGTCAGTCTACAAGCTCAAACTTAAAGGTTCAAAAGTTCTGCCGAAATCATAAAGGTCATCATGTGACAATTTAGTCAATAAAGGCCTACTCCTGGAGCGAAACGGAATGCTTCGAAGCTCGTGTTTCGGCTGCACGACCTCCGAGAGGCTTGGAAGAGACCTCATCTGAAAGGTGGATTCACAACGATCGAGTGTGTCGAACGTCAGCCCACAATCTCAAACTTAAGGGTTCAAAAGTTCTGCCGAAATCACATAGGTCGTCATGTTTCAATTTAGTCAATAAAGGCCAACTACTGGAGCGAAACGGAATGCTTCGACGCTCGTGTTTGAGCCGCACGACCTCCGAGAGGCTTGGAAGAGACCTCATCTGAAAGGTGGATTCACAACGATCGAGTGTGTCGAACGTCAGCCCACAAGCTCAAACTTAAGGGTTCAAAAGTTCTGCCGAAATCACATAGGTCGTCATGTTACAATTTAGTCAATAAAGGCCAACTACTGGAGCGAAACGGAATGGTTCGAAGCTCGTGTTTTGGCTGCACGAACTCCGAGAGGATTGGAAGAGACCTCATCCGAAAGGTGGATTCAAAACGATCGAGTGTGTCGAATGTCAGCCTACTAGCTCAAACTTAAGGGTTCTAAAGTTCTGCTGAAATCACATAGGTCGACATGTTACAATTTAGTCAATAAAGGCCTACTCCTGGAGCGAAACGGAATGCTTCGAAGCTCGTGTTTCGGCTGCACGACCTCTGAGAGGCTTGGAAGAGACCTCATCTGAAAGGTGGTTTCACAACGATCGAGTGTGTCGAACGTCAGCCCACAAGCTCAAACTTAAGGGTTCAAAAGTTCTGCCGAAATCACAAAGGTCATCATGTGTCAATTTAGTCAATAAAGGCCTACTCCTGGAGCGAAACGGAATGCTTCGAAGCTCGTGTTTCGGCTGCACGACCTCCGAGAGGCTTGGAAGAGACCTCATCTGAAAGGTGGATTCACAACGATCGAGTGTGTCGAACGTCAGCCCACAATCTCAAACTTAAGGGTTCAAAAGTTCTGCCGAAATCACATAGGTCGTCATGTTACAATTTAGTCAAGAAATACCTACTATTGGAGCGAAACGGAATGCTTCGAAGCTCGTGTTTCGGCTGCACGAACTCCGAGAGGATTGGAAGAGACCTCATCTGAAAGGTGGATTCACAACGATCGAGTGTGTCAAACGTCAGCCCACTAGCTCAAACTTAAGGGTTCAAAAGTTCTGCCGAAATCACATAGGTCGTCATGTTTCAATTTAGTCAATAAAGGCCAACTACTGGGGCGAAACGGAATGCTACGACGCTCGTGTTTCAGCCGCACGACCTCCGAGAGGCTTGGAAGAGACCTCATCTGAAAGGTGGATTCACAACGATCGAGTGTGTCGAACGTCAGCCCACAAGCTCAAACTTAAGGGTTCAAAAAGTTCTGCCGAAATCACATAGGTCGTCATGTTACAATTTAGTCAATAAAGGACTAGTAATGGAGCGAAACGAAATGCTTCGACGCTCGTGTTTCGGTCGCACGATTTACGAGAGGCTTGGAAGAGACCTCATCTGAAAGGTGGATTCACAACGATCGAGTGTGTCGAACGTCAGCCCATAATCTCAAACTTAAGGGATCAAAAGTTCTGCCGAAATCACATAGGTCGTCATGTTACAATTTAGTCAATAAAGGCCTACTCCTGGAGCGAAACGGAATGCTTCGACGCTCGTGTTTCAGCCGCACGACCTCCGAGAGGTTTGGAAGAGACCTCATTTGAAAGGTGGATTCAAAACGATCGAGTGCGTCGAAGTCAGCCCACGAGCTCAAACTTAAGGGTTCAAAAGTTCTGCCGAAATCACATAGGTCGTCATGTTACAATTTAGTCAATAAAGGCCTACTCGTGGAGCGAAACGGAATGCTTCGACGCTCGTGTTTCAGCCGCACGACCTCCGAGAGGCTTGGAAGAGACCTCATCTGAAAGGTGGATTCAAAACGATCGAGTGTGTCGAAAGTCAGTCTATTAGCTCAAACTTAAAGGTTCAAAAGTTCTGCCGAAATCACATAGGTCGTCATGTTACAATTTAGTCAATAAAGGCCTCCTACTGGAGGGAAACGGAATGCTTCGACGCTCGTGTTTCGGCCGCAGGACCTCCGAGAGGCTTGGAAAAGACGTCATCTGAAAGGTGGATTCAAAACGATCGAGTATGTCGAATGTCAGCCTTCAAGCTCAAACTTAAGGGTTCAAAAGTTCTGCCGAAATCACATAGGTCGTCATGTTACAATTTAGTCAATAAAGGCCAACTACTGGAGCGAAACGGAATGCTTCGACGCTCGTGTTTCGGCCGCACGACCTCCGAGAAGCTTGGAAAAGACGTCATCTGAAAGGTGGATTCAAAACGATCGAGTGTCTAGAAGGTCAGCCTACTAGCTCAAACTATAGGGTTCTAAAGTTCTGCCGAAATCACATAGGTCGACATGTTACAATTTAGTCAATAAAGGCCTACTACTGGAGCGAAACTGAATGCTTTGACAGTCGCCGCTCGGCCGCACGAACTCCGAGAGGATTGCAAGAGACCTCATCTGAAAGGTGGATTCAAAACGATCGAGTGTGTCGAATGTCAGTCTCCTAGCTCAAACTTAAAGGTTCAAAAGTTCTGCCGAAATCACAAAGGTCATCATGTGACAATTTAGTCAATAAAGGCCTACTCCTGGAGCGAAACGGAATGCTTCGACGCTCGTGTTTCAGCCGCACGACCTCCGAGAGGATTGGAAGAGACCTCATTTGAAAGGTGGATTCAAAACGATCGAGTGCGTCGAAGTCAGCCCACGAGCTCAAACTTAAGGGTTCAAAAGTTCTGCCGAAATCACATAGGTCGTCATGTTACAAATTAGTCAAGAAAGGCCTACTATTGGAGCGAAACCGAATGCTTCGACGCTCGTGTTTTTGGCCGCACGACCTCCGAGAGGCTTGGAAGAGACCTCATCTGAAAGGTGGATTCAAAACGATCGAGTGTGTCGAAAGTCAGTCTATTAGCTCAAACTTAAAGGTTCAAAAGTTCTGCCGAAATCACATAGGTCGTCATGTTACAATTTAGTCAATAAAGGCCTACGACTGGAGCGAAACGGAATGCTTCGACGCTTGTGTTTCGGCCGCACGACCTCAGAGAGGCTTGGAAGAGACCTCATCTGAAAGGTGGATTCACAACGATCGAGTGTGTCGAATGTCAGCCCACAATCTCAAACTTAAGGGTTCAAAGGTTCTGCCGAAATCACATAGGTCGTCATGTTACAATTTAGTCAAGAAAGGCCTACTATTGGAGCGAAACCGAATGCTTCGAAGCTCGTGTTTCGGCTGCACGAACTCCGAGAGGATTGGAAGAGACCTCATCTGAAAGGTGGATTCACAACGATCGAGTGTGTCAAACGTCAGCCCACTAGCTCAAACTTAAGGGTTCAAAAGTTCTGCCGAAATCACATAGGTCGTCATGTTTCAATTTAGTCAATAAAGGCCAACTTCTGGAGCGAAACGGAATGCTACGACGCTCGTGTTTCAGCCGCACGACCTCCGAGAGGCTTGGAAGAGACCTCATCTGAAAGGTGGATTAACAACGATCGAGTGTGTCGAACGTCAGCCCACAAGCTCAAACTTAAGGGTTCAAAAGTTCTGCCGAAATCACATAGGTCGTCATGTTACAATTTAGTCAATAAAGGACTAGTAATGGAGCGAAACGGAATGCTTCGACGCTCGTGTTTCGGTTGCACGACTTACGAGAGGCTTGGAAGAGACCTCATCTGAAAGGTGGATTCACAACGATCGAGTGTGTCGAACGTCAGCCCACAATCTCAAACTTAAGGGTTCAAAAGTTCTGCCGAAATCATATCGGTCGTCATGTTACAATTTAGTCAATAAAGGCCTACGACTGGAGCGAAACGGAATGCTTCGACGCTTGTGTTTCGGCCGCACGACCTCCGAGAGGCTTGGAAGAGACCTCATCTGAAAGGTGGATTCACAACGATCGAGTGTGTCGAACGTCAGCCCATAATCTCAAACTTAAGGGATCAAAAGTTCTGCCGAAATCACATAGGTCGTCATGTTTCAATTTAGTCAATAAAGGCCTACTACTGGAGCGAAACGGAATGCTTCGACGCTCGTGTTTCAGCCGCACGACCCCCGAGAGGCTTGGAAGAGACCTCATCTGAAAGGTGGATTCACAACGATCGAGTGTTTCAAACGTCAGCCCACTAGCTCAAACTTAAGGGTTCAAAAGTTCTGCCGAAATCACATAGGTCGTCAAGTTACAATTTAGTCAATAAAGGCCTACTCCTGGAGCGAAACGGAATGCTTCGACGCTCGTGTTTCAGCCGCACGACCTCCGAGAGGATTGGAAGAGACCTCATTTGAAAGGTGGATTCAAAACGATCGAGTGCGTCGAAGTCAGCCCACGAGCACAAACTTAAGGGTTCAAAAGTTCTGCCGAAATCACATAGGTCATCATGTTAAAAATTAGTCAATGTAGGCCTACTACTGGAGCGAAATGGAATGCTTCGACGCTCGTGTTTTCGGCCGCACGACCTCCGAGAGGCTTGGAAGAGACCTCATCTGAAAGGTGGATTCAAAACGATCGAGTGTGTCGAAAGTCAGTCTATTAGCTCAAACTTAAAGGTTCAAAAGTTCTGCCGAAATCACATAGGTCGTCATGTTACAATTTAGTCAATAAAGGCCTACTACTGGAGCGAAACGGAATGCTTCGACGCTCGTGTTTCAGCCGCACGACCTCCGAGAGGATTGGAAGAGACCTCATTTGAAAGGTGGATTCAAAACGATCGAGTGTGTCGAATGTCAGTCTACTAGCTCAAACTTAAGGGTTCAAAAGTTCTGCCGAAATCACATAGGTCGTCATGTTACAATTTAGTCAATATAGGCCTACTACTGGAGCGAAATGGAATGCTTCGACGCTCGTGTTTCGGCCGCACGACCTCCGAGAGGCTTGGAAGAGACCTCATCTGAAAGGTGGATTCACAACGATTGAGTGTGTCGAACGTCAGCCCACTAGCTCAAACTTAAGGGTTCAAAAGTTCTGCCGAAATCACATAGGTGGTCATTTTTCAATGTAGTCAATAAAGGCAGACTACTGGAGCGAAACGGAATGCTTCGACGCTCGTGTTTCAGCCGCACGACCTCCGAGAGGCTTGGAAGAGACCTCATCTGAAAGGTGGATTCAAAACGATCGGGTGTGTCGAATGTCAGTCTACTAGCTCAAACTTAAGGGTTCTAAAGTTCTGCCGAAATCACATAGGTCGACATGTTACAATTTAGTCAATGAAGGCCTACTATTGGAGCGAAACGGAATGCTTCGAAGCTCGTGTTTCAGCCGCACGACCTCCGAGAGGCTTGGAAGAGACCTCATCTGAAAGGTGGATTAACAACGATCGAGTGTGTCGAACGTCAGCCCACAAGCTCAAACTTAAGGGTTCAAAAGTTCTGCCGAAATCACATAGGTCGTCATGTTACAATTTAGTCAATAAAGGACTAGTAATGGAGCGAAACGGAATGCTTCGACGCTCGTGTTTCGGTTGCACGACTTACGAGAGGCTTGGAAGAGACCTCATCTGAAAGGTGGATTCACAACGATCGAGTGTGTCGAACGTCAGCCCACAATCTCAAACTTAAGGGTTCAAAAGTTCTGCCGAAATCATATCGGTCGTCATGTTACAATTTAGTCAATAAAGGCCTACGACTGGAGCGAAACGGAATGCTTCGACGCTTGTGTTTCGGCCGCACGACCTCCGAGAGGCTTGGAAGAGACCTCATCTGAAAGGTGGATTCACAACGATCGAGTGTGTCGAACGTCAGCCCATAATCTCAAACTTAAGGGATCAAAAGTTCTGCCGAAATCACATAGGTCGTCATGTTTCAATTTAGTCAATAAAGGCCTACTACTGGAGCGAAACGGAATGCTTCGACGCTCGTGTTTCAGCCGCACGACCTCCGAGAGGCTTGGAAGAGACCTCATCTGAAAGGTGGATTCACAACGATCGAGTGTTTCAAACGTCAGCCCACTAGCTCAAACTTAAGGGTTCAAAAGTTCTGCCGAAATCACATAGGTCGTCAAGTTACAATTTAGTCAATAAAGGCCTACTCCTGGAGCGAAACGGAATGCTTCGACGCTCGTGTTTCAGCCGCACGACCTCCGAGAGGATTGGAAGAGACCTCGTTTGAAAGGTGGATTCAAAACGAT
Organism: Phycodurus eques; assembly: GCF_024500275.1. Lineage (NCBI taxonomy): Eukaryota > Metazoa > Chordata > Actinopteri > Syngnathiformes > Syngnathidae > Phycodurus > Phycodurus eques. The sequence goes on along the minus strand of NW_026904067.1, from coordinate 108,699 downwards.
CGAGTGCGTCGAAGTCAGCCCACGAGCTCAAACTTAAGGGTTCAAAAGTTCTGCCGAAATCACATAGGTCGTCATGTTAAAAATTAGTCAATGTAGGCCTACTACTGGAGCGAAATGGAATGCTTCGACGCTCGTGTTTTCGGCCGCACGACCTCCGAGAGGCTTGGAAGAGACCTCATCTGAAAGGTGGATTCAAAACGATCGAGTGTGTCGAAAGTCAGCCGACTAGCTCAAATTTAAGGGTTCAAAAGTTCTGCCGAAATCACAAAGGTCGTCATGTTACAATTTAGTCAATATAGGCCTACTACTGGAGCGAAACGGAATGCTTCGACGCTCGTGTTTCGGCCGCACGACCTCCGAGAGGCTTGGAAGAGACCTCATCTGAAAGATGGATTCACAACGATCGAGTGTGTCAAACGTCAGCCCACTAGTTCAAACTTAAGCGTTCAAAAGTTCTGCCGAAATCACATAGGTCGTCATGTTACAATTTAGTCAATATAGGCCTACTATTGGAGCGAAATGGAATGCTTCGACGTTCGTGTTTCGGCCGCACGACCTCCGAGAGGCTTGGAAGAGACCTCATCTGAAAGGTGGATTCACAACGATCGAGTGTGTCGAACGTCAGCCCACTAGCTCAAACTTAAGGGTTCAAAAGTTCTGCCGAAATCACATAGGTGGTCATTTTTCAATGTAGTCAATAAAGGCCGACTACTGGAGCGAAACGGAATGCTTCGACGCTCGTGTTTCAGCCGCACGACCTCCGAGAGGCTTGGAAGAGACCTCATCTGAAAGGTGGATTCAAAACGATCGAGTGTGTCGAATGTCAGTCTACTAGCTCAAACTTAAGGGTTCTAAAGTTCTGCCGAAATCACATAGGTCGACATGTTACAATTTAGTCAATAAAGGCCTACTATTGGAGCGAAACGGAATGCTTCGAAGCTCGTGTTTCGGCTACACGAACTCCGAGAGGATTGGAAGAGACCTCATCTGAAAGGTGGATTCACAACGATCGAGTGTGTCGAATGTCAGCCCACAAGCTCAAACTTAAGGGTTCAAAAGTTCTGCCGAAATCACATAGGTCGTCATGTTACAATTTAGTCAATAAAGGCCTATTGCTGGAGCGAAACGGAATGCTTCGACGCTTGTGTTTCGGCCGCACGACCTCCGAGAGGCTTGGAAGAGACCTCATCTGAAAGGTGGATTCAAAACGATCGAGTGTGTCGAATGTCAGTCTACTAGCTCAAAGTTAAGGGTTCTAAAGGTCTGCCGAAATCACATAGGTCGACATGTTACAATTTAGTCAATAAAGGCCTACTATTGGAGCGAAACGGAATGCTTCGAAGCTCGTGTTTCGGCTACACGAACTCCGAGAGGATTAGAAGAGACCTCATCTGAAAGGTGGATTCACAACGATCGAGTGTGTCGAATGTCAGCCCACAAGCTCATACTTAAGGGTTCAAAAGTTCTGCCGAAATCACATAGGTCGTCATGTTACAATTTAGTCAATAAAGGCCTATTGCTGGAGCGAAACGGAATGCTTCGACGCTTGTGTTTCGGCCGCACGACCTCCGAGAGGCTTGGAAAAGACGTCATCTGAAAGGTGGCTTCAAAAAGATCGAGTGTGTCGAATGTCAGCCGACTAGCTCAAACTTAAGGGTTCAAAAGTTCTGCCGAAATCACATAGGTCGTCATGTTCCAAATTACTGAATAAAGGCCTACTACTGGAGCGAAACGGAATGCTTCGATGCTCGTGTTTCGGCCGCACGACCTCCGAGAGGCTTGGAAGAGACCTCATCTGAAATCTGGATTCCCAACGATCGAGTGTGTCGAACGTCAGCCCATAATCTCAAACTTAAGGGTTCAAAAGTTCTGCCGAAATCATATCGGTCATCATGTTACAATTTAGTCAATAAAGGCTTCCTACTGGAGCTAAACGGAATGATTCGACGCTCGTGTTTCGGCCGCACGATCTCCGAGAAGCTTGGAAAAGACGTCATCTGAAAGGTGGATTCAAAACGATCGAGTGTTTCGAAGGTCAGCCTACTAGCTGAAACTTAAGGGTTCAAAAGTTCTGCCGAAATCACATAGGTCGTCATGTTACAATTTAGTCAATAAAGGACTACTACTGGAGCGAAACGGAATGCGTCGACGCTCGTGTTCCGGCCGGACGACCTCCGAGAGGCTTGGAAGAGACCTCATCTGAAAGGTGGATTCACAACGATCGAGTGTGTCGAACGTCAGCCCATAATCTCAAACTTAAGGGTTCAGAAGTTCTGCCGAAATCACATAGGTCGTCATGTTTTAATTTAGTCAATAAAGGCCTACTACTGGAGCGAAACGGAATGCTTCGACACTCGTGTTTCAGCCGCACGACCTCCGAGAGGCTTGGAAGAGACCTCATTTGAAAGGTGGATTCAAAACGATCGAGTGCGTCGAAGTCAGCCCACGAGCTCAAACTTAAGGGTTCAAAAGTTCTGCAGAAATCACATAGGTCGTCATGTTACAATTTAGTCAATAAAGGCCTCCTACTAGAGCGAAACGGAATGCTTCGACGCTCGTGTTTCGGCCGCAGGACCTCCGAGAGGCTTGGAAAAGACGTCATCTGAAAGGTGGATTCACAACGATCGAGTGTGTCAAACGTCAGCCCACTAGTTCAAACTTAAGGGTTCAAAGGTTCTGCCGAAATCACATAGGTCGTCATGTTACAATTTAGTCAATATAGGCCTACTACTGGAGCGAAACGGAATGCTTCGACGCTCGTGTTTCGGCCGCACGACCTCCGAGAGGCTTGGAAGAGACCTCATCTGAAAGGTGGATTCAAAACGATCGAGTGTGTCGAATGTCAGTCTACTAGCTCAAACTTAAAGGTTCAAAAGTTCTGCCTAAATCACATACGTCGTCATGTTACAATTTCGTCAATAAAGGCCTCCTACTGGAGCAAAACGGAATGCTTCAAAGCTCGTGTTTCGGCTGCACGAACTCCGAGAGGATTGGAAGAGACCTCATCTGAAAGGTGGATTCACAACGATCGAGTGTGTCGAACGTCACCCCACAAGCTCAAACTTAAGGGTTCAAAAGTTCTGCCGAAATCACATAGGTCGTCATGTTACAATTTAGTCAATAAAGGCCTATTACTGGACCGAAACGGAATGCTTCGACGCTCGTGTTTCGGCCGCACGACCTCCGAGAGGCTTGGAAAAGACGTCATCTGAAAGGTGGCTTCAAAAGGATCGAGTGTGTCGAATGTCAGCCTACTAGCTCAAACTTAAGGGTTCAAAAGTTCTGCCGAAATCACATAGGTCGTCATGTTCCAAATTACTGAGTAAAGGCCTACTACTGGAGCGAAACGGAATGCTTCGATGCTCGTGTTTCGGCCGCACGACCTCCGAGAGGCTTGGAAGAGACCTCATCTGAAAGGTGGATTCCCAACGATCGAGTGTGTCGAACGTCAGCCCATAATCTCAAACTTAAGGGTTCTAAAGTTCTGCTGAAATCACATAGGTCGACATGTTACAATTTAGTCAATAAAGGCCTACTCCTGGAGCGAAACGGAATGCTTCGAAGCTCGTGTTTCGGCTGCACGACCTCTGAGAGGCTTGGAAGAGACCTCATCTGAAAGGTGGTTTCACAACGATCGAGTGTGTCGAACGTCAGCCCACAAGCTCAAACTTAAGGGTTCAAAAGTTCTGCCGAAATCACAAAGGTCATCATGTGACAATTTAGTCAATAAAGGCCTACTGCTGGAGCGAAACGGAATGCTTCGAAGCTCGTGTTTCGGCTGCACGACCTCCGAGAGGCTTGGAAGAGACCTCATCTGAAAGGTGGATTCACAACGATCGAGTGTGTCGAACGTCAGCCCACAATCTCAAACTTAAGGGTTCAAAAGTTCTGCCGAAATCACATAGGTCGTCATGTTACAATTTAGTCAATAAAGGCCAACTACTGGAGCGAAACGGAATGCTTCGAAGCTCGTGTTTCGGCTGCACGAACTCCGAGAGGATTGGAAGAGACGTCATCTGAAAGGTGGATTCAAAACGATCGAGTGTCTAGAAGGTCAGCCTACTAGCTCAAACTATAGGGTTCTAAAGTTCTGCCGAAATCACATAGGTCGACATGTTACAATTTAGTCAATAAAGGCCTACTACTGGAGCGAAACTGAATGCTTTGACAGTCGCCGCTCGGCCGCACGAACTCCGAGAGGATTGGAAGAGACCTCATCTGAAAGGTGGATTCAAAACGATCGAGTGCGTCGAAGTCAGCCCACGAGCTCAAACTTAAGGGTTCAAAAGTTCTGCCGAAATCACATAGGTCGTCATGTTACAAATTAGTCAAGAAAGGCCTACTATTGGAGCGAAACCGAATGCTTCGACGCTCGTGTTTTTGGCCGCACGACCTCCGAGAGGCTTGGAAGAGACCTCATCTGAAAGGTGGATTCAAAACGATCGAGTGTGTCGAAAGTCAGTCTATTAGCTCAAACTTAAAGGTTCAAAAGTTCTGCCGAAATCATATCGGTCGTCATGTTACAATTTAGTCAATAAAGGCCTACGACTGGAGCGAAACGGAATGCTTCGACGCTTGTGTTTCGGCCGCACGACCTCAGAGAGGCTTGGAAGAGACCTCATCTGAAAGGTGGATTCACAACGATCGAGTGTGTCGAATGTCAGCCCACAATCTCAAACTTAAGGGTTCAAAGGTTCTGCCGAAATCACATAGGTCGTCATGTTACAATTTAGTCAAGAAAGGCCTACTATTGGAGCGAAACCGAATGCTTCGAAGCTCGTGTTTCGGCTGCACGAACTCCGAGAGGATTGGAAGAGACCTCATCTGAAAGGTGGATTCACAACGATCGAGTGTGTCAAACGTCAGCCCACTAGCTCAAACTTAAGGGTTCAAAAGTTCTGCCGAAATCACATAGGTCGTCATGTTTCAATTTAGTCAATAAAGGCCAACTTCTGGAGCGAAACGGAATGCTACGACGCTCGTGTTTCAGCCGCACGACCTCCGAGAGGCTTGGAAGAGACCTCATCTGAAAGGTGGATTAACAACGATCGAGTGTGTCGAACGTCAGCCCACAAGCTCAAACTTAAGGGTTCAAAAGTTCTGCCGAAATCACATAGGTCGTCATGTTACAATTTAGTCAATAAAGGACTAGTAATGGAGCGAAACGGAATGCTTCGACGCTCGTGTTTCGGTTGCACGACTTACGAGAGGCTTGGAAGAGACCTCATCTGAAAGGTGGATTCACAACGATCGAGTGTGTCAAACGTCAGCCCACTAGCTCAAACTTAAGGGTTCAAAAGTTCTGCCGAAATCACATAGGTCGTCATGTTTCAATTTAGTCAATAAAGGCCAACTACTGGGGCGAAACGGAATGCTACGACGCTCGTGTTTCAGCCGCACGACCTCCGAGAGGCTTGGAAGAGACCTCATCTGAAAGGTGGATTCACAACGATCGAGTGTGTCGAACGTCAGCCCACAAGCTCAAACTTAAGGGTTCAAAAAGTTCTGCCGAAATCACATAGGTCGTCATGTTACAATTTAGTCAATAAAGGACTAGTAATGGAGCGAAACGAAATGCTTCGACGCTCGTGTTTCGGTCGCACGATTTACGAGAGGCTTGGAAGAGACCTCATCTGAAAGGTGGATTCACAACGATCGAGTGTTTCAAACGTCAGCCCACTAGCTCAAACTTAAGGGTTCAAAAGTTCTGCCGAAATCACATAGGTCGTCAAGTTACAATTTAGTCAATAAAGGCCTACTCCTGGAGCGAAACGGAATGCTTCGACGCTCGTGTTTCAGCCGCACGACCTCCGAGAGGATTGGAAGAGACCTCATTTGAAAGGTGGATTCAAAACGACCAAGTGCGTCGAAGTCAGCCCACGAGCTCAAACTTAAGGGTTCAAAAGTTCTGCCGAAATCACATAGGTCATCATGTTAAAAATTAGTCAATGTAGGCCTACTACTGGAGCGAAATGGAATGCTTCGACGCTCGTGTTTTCGGCCGCACGACCTCCGAGAGGCTTGGAAGAGACCTCATCTGAAAGGTGGATTCAAAACGATCGAGTGTGTCGAAAGTCAGTCTATTAGCTCAAACTTAAAGGTTCAAAAGTTCTGCCGAAATCACATAGGTCGACATGTTACAATTTAGTCAATAAAGGCCTACTCCTGGAGCGAAACTGAATGCTTCGAAGCTCGTGTTTCGGCTGCACGACCTCCGAGAGGCTTGGAAGAGACCTCATCTGAAAGGTGGATTCACAACGATCGAGTGTGTCGAACGTCAGCCCACAATCTCAAACTTAAGGGTTCAAAAGTTCTGCCGAAATCACATAGGTCGTCATGTTTCAATTTAGTCAATAAAGGCCAACTACTGGAGCGAAACGGAAGGCTTCGACGCTCGTGTTTGAGCCGCACGACCTCCGAGAGGCTTGGAAGAGACCTCATCTGAAAGGTGGATTCACAACGATCGAGTGTGTCGAACGTCAGCCCACAAGCTCAAACTTAAGGGTTCAAAAGTTCTGCCGAAATCACATAGGTCGTCATGTTACAATTTAGTCAATAAAGGCCAACTACTGGAGCGAAACGGAATGGTTCGAAGCTCGTGTTTTGGCTGCACGAACTCCGAGAGGATTGGAAGACACATCATCTGAAAGGTGGATTCACAACGATCGAGTGTGTCGAACGTCAGCCCACTAGCTCAAACTTAAGGGATCAAACGTTCTGCCGAAATCACATAGGTCGTCATGTTTCAATTTCGTCAATAAAGGCCTACTACTGGAGCGAAACGGAATGCTTCGACGCTCGTGTTTCGGCCGCACGACCTCCGAGAAGCTTGGAAAAGACGTCATCTGAAAGGTGGATTCAAAACAATCGAGTGTGTAGAACGTCAGCCCACTAGCTCAAACTTAAGGGATCAAAAGTTCTGCCGAAATCACATAGGTCGTATGTTTCAATTTCGTCAATAAAGGCCTACTACTGGAGCGAAACGGAATGATTCGACGCTCGTGTTTCGGCCGCACGACCTCCGAGAAGCTTGGAAAAGACGTCATGTGAAAGGTGGATTCAAAACGATCGAGTGTCTCGAAGGTCAGCCTACTAGCTCAAACTTAAGGGTTCTAAAGTTCTGCCGAAATCACGTAGGTCATCATGTGACAATTTAGTCAATAAAGGCCTACTACTGGAGCGAAACTGAATGCTTTGACAGTCGCCGCTCGGCCGCACGAACTCCGAGAGGATTGCAAGAGACCTCATCTGAAAGGTGGATTCAAAACGATCGAGTGTGTCGAATGTCAGTCTCCTAGCTCAAACTTAAAGGTTCAAAAGTTCTGCCGAAATCACAAAGGTCATCATGTGACAATTTAGTCAATAAAGGCCTACTCCTGGAGCGAAACGGAATGCTTCGACGCTCGTGTTTCGGCCGCACGACATCCGAGAAGCTTGGAAAAGACGTTATCTGAAAGGTGGATTCAAAACGATCGAGTGTCTCGAAGGTCAGCCTACTAGCTCAAACTATAGGGTTCTAAAGTTCTGCCGAAATCACATAGGTCGACATGTTACAATTTAGTCAATAAAGGCCTACTACTGGAGCGAAACTGAATGCTTTGACATTCGCCGCTCGGCCGCACGAACTCCGAGAGGATTACAAGAGACCTCATCTGAAAGGTGGATTCAAAACGATCGAGTGTGTCGAATGTCAGTCTACAAGCTCAAACTTAAAGGTTCAAAAGTTCTGCCGAAATCACAAAGGTCATCATGTGACAATTTAGTCAATAAAGGCCTACTCCTGGAGCGAAACGGAATGCTTCGAAGCTCGTGTTTCGGCTGCACGACCTCCGAGAGGCTTGGAAGAGACCTCATCTGAAAGGTGGATTCACAACGATCGAGTGTGTCGAACGTCAGCCCACAATCTCAAACTTAAGGGTTCAAAAGTTCTGACGAAATCACATAGGTCGTCATGTTTCAATTTAGTCAATAAAGGCCAACTACTGGAGCGAAACGGAAGGCTTCGACGCTCGTGTTTGAGCCGCACGACCTCCGAGAGGCTTGGAAGAGACCTCATCTGAAAGGTGGATTCACAACGATCGAGTGTGTCGAACGTCAGCCCACAAGCTCAAACTTAACTTCGACGCTCGTGTTTCGGCCGCACGACCTCCGAGAGGCTTGGAAGAGACCTCATCTGAAAGGTGGATTCAAAACGATCGAGTGTGTCGAATGTCAGCCTACTAGTTCAAACTTAAGGGTTCTAAAGTTCTGCCGAAATCACATAGGTCGACATGTTACAATTTAGTCAATAAAGGCCTACGACTGGAGCGAAACTGAATGCTTTGACAGTCGCCGCTCGGCCGCACGAACTCCGAGAGGATTGCAAGAGACCTCATCTGAAAGGTGGATTCAAAACGATCGAGTGTGTCGAAAGTCAGTCTATTAGCTCAAACTTAAAGGTTCAAAAGTTCTGCCGAAATCACATAGGTCGTCATGTTACAATTTAGTCAATAAAGGCCTCCTACTGGAGCGAAACGGAATGCTTCGACGCTCGTGTTTCAGCCGCACGACCTCCGAGAGGCTTGGAAGAGACCTCATCTGAAAGCTGGATTCAAAACGATCGAGTGTCTCGAAGGTCAGCCTACTAGCTCAAACTATAGGGTTCTAAAGTTCTGCCGAAATCACATAGGTCGACATGTTACAATTTAGTCAATAAAGGCCTACTACTGGAGCGAAACTGAATGCTTTGACAGTCGCCGCTGGGCCGCACGAACTCCGAGAGGATTGCAAGAGACCTCATCTGAAAGGTGGATTCAAAACGATCGAGTGTGTCGAATGTCAGTCTCCTAGCTCAAACTTACAGGTTCAAAAGTTCTGCCGAAATCACAAAGGTCATCATGTGACAATTTAGTCAATAAAGGCCTACTCCTGGAGCGAAACGGAATGCTTCGACGCTCGTGTTTCGGCCGCACGACATCCGAGAAGCTTGGAAAAGACGTTATCTGAAAGGTGGATTCAAAACGATCGAGTGTCTCGAAGGTCAGCCTACTAGCTCAAACTATAGGGTTCTAAAGTTCTGCCGAAATCACATAGGTCGACATGTTACAATTTAGTCAATAAAGGCCTACTACTGGAGCGAAACTGAATGCTTTGACATTCGCCGCTCGGCCGCACGAACTCCGAGAGGATTACAAGAGACCTCATCTGAAAGGTGGATTCAAAACGATCGAGTGTGTCGAATGTCAGTCTACAAGCTCAAACTTAAAGGTTCAAAAGTTCTGCCGAAATCACAAAGGTCATCATGTGACAATTTAGTCAATAAAGGCCTACTCCTGGAGCGAAACGGAATGCTTCGAAGCTCGTGTTTCGGCTGCACGACCTCCGAGAGGCTTGGAAGAGACCTCATCTGAAAGGTGGATTCACAACGATCGAGTGTGTCGAACGTCAGCCCACAATCTCAAACTTAAGGGTTCAAAAGTTCTGACGAAATCACATAGGTCGTCATGTTTCAATTTAGTCAATAAAGGCCAACTACTGGAGCGAAACGGAAGGCTTCGACGCTCGTGTTTGAGCCGCACGACCTCCGAGAGGCTTGGAAGAGACCTCATCTGAAAGGTGGATTCACAACGATCGAGTGTGTCGAACGTCAGCCCACAAGCTCAAACTTAACTTCGACGCTCGTGTTTCGGCCGCACGACCTCCGAGAGGCTTGGAAGAGACCTCATCTGAAAGGTGGATTCAAAACGATCGAGTGTGTCGAATGTCAGCCTACTAGTTCAAACTTAAGGGTTCTAAAGTTCTGCCGAAATCACATAGGTCGACATGTTACAATTTAGTCAATAAAGGCCTACGACTGGAGCGAAACTGAATGCTTTGACAGTCGCCGCTCGGCCGCACGAACTCCGAGAGGATTGCAAGAGACCTCATCTGAAAGGTGGATTCAAAACGATCGAGTGTGTCGAATGTCAGTCTACAAGCTCAAACTTAAAGGTTCAAAAGTTCTGCCGAAATCACAAAGTTCATCATGTGACAATTTAGTCAATAAAGGCCTACTCCTGGAGCGAAACGGAATGCTTCGAAGCTCGTGTTTCGGCTGCACGACCTCTGAGAGGCTTGGAAGAGACCTCATCTGAAAGGTGGATTCACAACGATCGAGTGTGTCGAACGTCAGCCCACAATCTCAAACTTAAGGGTTCAAAAGTTCTGCCGAAATCACATAGGTCGTCATGTTTCAATTTAGTCAATAAAGGCCAACTACTGGAGCGAAACGGAAGGCTTCGACGCTCGTGTTTGAGCCGCACGACCTCCGAGAGGCTTGGAAGAGACCTCATCTGAAAGGTGGATTCACAACGATCGAGTGTGTCGAACGTCAGCCCACAAGCTCAAACTTAAGGGTTCAAAAGTTCTGCCGAAATCACATAGGTCGTCATGTTACAATTTAGTCAATAAAGGCCAACTACTGGAGCGAAACGGAATGGTTCGAAGCTCGTGTTTTGGCTGCACGAACTCCGAGAGGATTGGAAGACACATCATCTGAAAGGTGGATTCACAACGATCGAGTGTGTCGAACGTCAGCCCACTAGCTCAAACTTAAGGGATCAAACGTTCTGCCGAAATCACATAGGTCGTCATGTTTCAATTTCGTCAATAAAGGCCTACTACTGGAGCGAAACGGAATGCTTCGACGCTCGTGTTTCGGCCGCACGACCTCCGAGAAGCTTGGAAAAGACGTCATCTGAAAGGTGGATTCAAAACGATCGAGTGTGTCGAACGTCAGCCCACTAGCTCAAACTTAAGGGATCAAAAGTTCTGCCGAAATCACATAGGTCGTCATGTGACAATTTAGTCAATAAAGGCCTACTACTGGAGCGAAACTGAATGCTTTGACAGTCGCCGCTCGGCCGCACGAACTCCGAGAGGATTGCAAGAGACCTCATCTGAAAGGTGGATTCAAAACGATCGAGTGTGTCGAATGTCAGTCTCCTAGCTCAAACTTAAAGGTTCAAAAGTTCTGCCGAAATCACAAAGGTCATCATGTGACAATTTAGTCAATAAAGGCCTACTCCTGGAGCGAAACGGAATGCTTCGACGCTCGTGTTTCAGCCGCACGACCTCCGAGAGGATTGGAAGAGACCTCATTTGAAAGGTGGATTCAAAACGATCGAGTGCGTCGAAGTCAGCCCACGAGCTCAAACTTAAGGGTTCAAAAGTTCTGCCGAAATCACATAGGTCGTCATGTTAAAAATTAGTCAATGTAGGCCTACTACTGGAGCGAAATGGAATGCTTCGACGCTCGTGTTTTCGGCCGCACGACCTCCGAGAGGCTTGGAAGAGACCTCATCTGAAAGGTGGATTCAAAACGATCGAGTGTGTCGAATGTCAGCCTTCAAGCTCAAACTTAAGGGTTCAAAAGTTCTACCGAAATCACATAGGTCGTCATGTTACAATTTAGTCAATATAGGCCTACTACTGGAGCGAAACGGAATGCTTCGACGCTCGTGTTTCGGCCGCACGACCTCCGAGAGGCTTGGAAGAGACCTCATCTGAAAGGTGGATTCAAAACGATCGAGTGTGTCGAATGTCAGCCTACTAGTTCAAACTTAAGGGTTCTAAAGTTCTGCCGAAATCACATAGGTCGACATGTTACAATTTAGTCAATAAAGGCCTACGACTGGAGCGAAACTGAATGCTTTGACAGTCGCCGCTCGGCCGCACGAACTCCGAGAGGATTGCAAGAGACCTCATCTGAAAGGTGGATTCAAAACGATCGAGTGTGTCGAAAGTCAGTCTATTAGCTCAAACTTAAAGGTTCAAAAGTTCTGCCGAAATCACATAGGTCGTCATGTTACAATTTAGTCAATAAAGGCCTCCTACTGGAGCGAAACGGAATGTTTCGACGCTCGTGTTTCAGCCGCACGACCTCCGAGAGGCTTGGAAGAGACCTCATCTGAAAGCTGGATTCAAAACGATCGAGTGTGTCGAATGTCAGTCGACTTGCTCAAACTTAAAGGTTCTAATGTTCTGCCGAAATCACATAGGTCATCATGTGACAATTTAGTCAATAAAGGCCTACTACTGGAGCGAAACTGAATGCTTTGACAGTCGCCGCTCGGCCGCACGAACTCCGAGAGGATTGCAAGAGACCTCATCTGAAAGGTGGATTCAAAACGATCGAGTGTGTCGAATGTCAGTCTCCTAGCTCAAACTTAAAGGTTCAAAAGTTCTGCCGAAATCACAAAGGTCATCATGTGACAATTTAGTCAATAAAGGACTACTCCTGGAGCGAAACGGAATGCTTCGACGCTCGTGTTTCAGCCGCACGACCTCAGAGAGGATTGGAAGAGACCTCATTTGAAAGGTGGATTCAAAACGATCGAGTGCGTCGAAGTCAGCCCACGAGCTCAAACTTAAGGGTTCAAAAGTTCTGCCGAAATCACATAGGTCGTCATGTTAAAAATTAGTCAATGTAGGCCTACTACTGGAGCGAAATGGAATGCTTCGACGCTCGTGTTTTCGGCCGCACGACCTCCGAGAGGCTTGGAAGAGACCTCATCTGAAAGGTGGATTCAAAACGATCGAGTGTGTCGAAAGTCAGTCTATTAGCTCAAACTTAAAGGTTCAAAAGTTCTGCCGAAATCACATAGGTCGTCATGTTACAATTTAGTCAATATAGGCCTACTACTGGAGCGAAACGGAATGCTTCGACGCTCGTGTTTCGGCCGCACGACCTCCGAGAGGCTTGGAAGAGACCTCATCTGAAAGGTGGATTCAAAACGATCGAGTGTGTCGAATGTCATCCTACTAGTTCAAACTTAAGGGTTCTAAAGTTCTGCCGAAATCACATAGGTCGACATGTTACAATTTAGTCAATAAAGGCCTACGACTGGAGCGAAACTGAATGCTTTGACAGTCGCCGCTCGGCCGCACGAACTCCGAGAGGATTGGAAGAGACCTCATCTGAAAGGTGGATTCAAAACAATCGAGTGTGTCGAATGTCAGTCTACTAGCTCAAACTTAAAGGTTCAAAAGTTCTGCCGAAATCACAAAGGTCATCATGTGACAATTTAGTCAATAAAGGCCTACTCCTGGAGCGAAACGGAATGCTTCGACGCTCGTGTTTCGGCCGCACGACCTCCGAGAAGCTTGGAAAAGACGTCATCTGAACGGTGGATTCAAAACGATCGAGTGTCTTGAAGGTCAGCCTACTAGCTCAAACTATAGGGTTCTAAAGTTCTGCGGAAATCACATAGGTCGACATGTTACAATTTAGTCAATAAAGGCCTACTACTGGAGCGAAACTGAATGCTTTGACAGTCGCCGCTCGGCCGCACGAACTCCGAGAGGATTGCAAGAGACCTCATCTGAAAGGTGGATTCAAAACGATCGAGTGTGTCGAATGTCAGTCTACAAGCTCAAACTTAAAGGTTCAAAAGTTCTGCCGAAATCACAAAGGTCATCATGTGACAATTTAGTCAATAAAGGCCTACTCCTGGAGCGAAACGGAATGCTTCGAAGCTCGTGTTTCGGCTGCACGACCTCCGAGAGGCTTGGAAGAGACCTCATCTGAAAGATGGATTCACAACGATCGAGTGTGTCGAACGTCAGCCCACAATCTCAAACTTAAGGGTTCAAAAGTTCTGCCGAAATCACATAGGTCGTCATGTTTCAATTTAGTCAATAAAGGCCAACTACTGGAGCGAAACGGAAGGCTTCGACGCTCGTGTTTGAGCCGCACGACCTCCGAGAGGCTTGGAAGAGACCTCATCTGAAAGGTGGATTCACAACGATCGAGTGTGTCGAACGTCAGCCCACAAGCTCAAACTTAAGGGTTCAAAAGTTCTGCCGAAATCACATAGGTCGTCATGTTACAATTTAGTCAATAAAGGCCAATTACTGGAGCGAAACGGAATGGTTCGAAGCTCGTGTTTTGGCTGCACGAACTCCGAGAGGATTGGAAGACACATCATCTGAAAGGTGGATTCACAACGATCGAGTGTGTCGAAAGTCAGTCTATTAGCTCAAACTTAAAGGTTCAAAAGTTCTGCCGAAATCACATAGGTCGTCATGTTACAATTTAGTCAATAAAGGCCTCCTACTGGAGGGAAACGGAATGCTTCGACGCTCGTGTTTCGGCCGCAGGACCTCCGAGAGGCTTGGAAAAGACGTCATCTGAAAGGTGGATTCAAAACGATCGAGTGTGTCGAATGTCAGCCTTCAAGCTCAAACTTAAGGGTTCAAAAGTTCTACCGAAATCACATAGGTCGTCATGTTACAATTTAGTCAATATAGGCCTACTACTGGAGCGAAACGGAATGCTTCGACGCTCGTGTTTCGGCCGCACGACCTCCGAGAGGCTTGGAAGAGACCTCATCTGAAAGGTGGATTCAAAACGATCGAGTGTGTCGAATGTCAGCCTACTAGTTCAAACTTAAGGGTTCTAAAGTTCTGCCGAAATCACATAGGTCGACATGTTACAATTTAGTCAATAAAGGCCTACGACTGGAGCGAAACTGAATGCTTTGACAGTCGCCGCTCGGCCGCACGAACTCCGAGAGGATTGCAAGAGACCTCATCTGAAAGGTGGATTCAAAACGATCGAGTGTGTCGAAAGTCAGTCTATTAGCTCAAACTTAAAGGTTCAAAAGTTCTGCCGAAATCACATAGGTCGTCATGTTACAATTTAGTCAATAAAGGCCTCCTACTGGAGCGAAACGGAATGCTTCGACGCTCGTGTTTCAGCCGCACGACCTCCGAGAGGCTTGGAAGAGACCTCATCTGAAAGCTGGATTCAAAACGATCGAGTGTCTCGAAGGTCAGCCTACTAGCTCAAACTATAGGGTTCTAAAGTTCTGCCGAAATCACATAGGTCGACATGTTACAATTTAGTCAATAAAGGCCTACTACCGGAGCGAAACTGAATGCTTTGACAGTCGCCGCTCGGCCGCACGAACTCCGAGAGGATTGCAAGAGACCTCATCTGAAAGGTGGATTCAAAACGATCGAGTGTGTCGAATGTCAGTCTCCTAGCTCAAACTTACAGGTTCAAAAGTTCTGCCGAAATCACAAAGGTCATCATGTGACAATTTAGTCAATAAAGGCCTACTCCTGGAGCGAAACGGAATGCTTCGACGCTCGTGTTTCAGCCGCACGACCTCCGAGAGGATTGGAAGAGACCTCATTTGAAAGGTGGATTCAAAACGATCGAGTGCGTCGAAGTCAGCCCACGAGCTCAAACTTAAGGGTTCAAAAGTTCTGCCGAAATCACATAGGTCGTCATGTTACAATTTAGTCAATATAGGCCTACTACTGGAGCGAAATGGAATGCTTCGACGCTCGTGTTTCGGCCGCACGACCTCCGAGAGGCTTGGAAGAGACGTCATCTGAAAGGTGGATTCAAAACGATCGAGTGTGTCGAATGTCAGCCTTCAAGCTCAAACTTAAGGGTTCAAAAGTTCTACCGAAATCACATAGGTCGTCATGTTACAATTTAGTCAATATAGGCTTACTACTGGAGCGAAACGGAATGCTTCGACGCTCGTGTTTCGGCCGCACGACCTCCGAGAGGCTTGGAAGAGACCTCATCTGAAAGGTGGATTCAAAACGATCGAGTGTGTCGAATGTCAGCCTACTAGTTCAAACTTAAGGGTTCTAAAGTTCTGCCGAAATCACATAGGTCGACATGTTACAATTTAGTCAATAAAGGCCTACGACTGGA
Organism: Phycodurus eques; assembly: GCF_024500275.1. Lineage (NCBI taxonomy): Eukaryota > Metazoa > Chordata > Actinopteri > Syngnathiformes > Syngnathidae > Phycodurus > Phycodurus eques. The sequence goes on along the minus strand of NW_026904067.1, from coordinate 93,005 downwards.
GCGAAACTGAATGCTTTGACAGTCGCCGCTCGGCCGCACGAACTCCGAGAGGATTGCAAGAGACCTCATCTGAAAGGTGGATTCAAAACGATCGAGTGTGTCGAATGTCAGTCTACAAGCTCAAACTTAAAGGTTCAAAAGTTCTGCCGAAATCACAAAGTTCATCATGTGACAATTTAGTCAATAAAGGCCTACTCCTGGAGCGAAACGGAATGCTTCGAAGCTCGTGTTTCGGCTGCACGACCTCTGAGAGGCTTGGAAGAGACCTCATCTGAAAGGTGGATTCACAACGATCGAGTGTGTCGAACGTCAGCCCACAATCTCAAACTTAAGGGTTCAAAAGTTCTGCCGAAATCACATAGGTCGTCATGTTTCAATTTAGTCAATAAAGGCCAACTACTGGAGCGAAACGGAAGGCTTCGACGCTCGTGTTTGAGCCGCACGACCTCCGAGAGGCTTGGAAGAGACCTCATCTGAAAGGTGGATTCACAACGATCGAGTGTGTCGAACGTCAGCCCACAAGCTCAAACTTAAGGGTTCAAAAGTTCTGCCGAAATCACATAGGTCGTCATGTTACAATTTAGTCAATAAAGGCCAACTACTGGAGCGAAACGGAATGGTTCGAAGCTCGTGTTTTGGCTGCACGAACTCCGAGAGGATTGGAAGACACATCATCTGAAAGGTGGATTCACAACGATCGAGTGTGTCGAACGTCAGCCCACTAGCTCAAACTTAAGGGATCAAACGTTCTGCCGAAATCACATAGGTCGTCATGTTTCAATTTCGTCAATAAAGGCCTACTACTGGAGCGAAACGGAATGCTTCGACGCTCGTGTTTCGGCCGCACGACCTCCGAGAAGCTTGGAAAAGACGTCATCTGAAAGGTGGATTCAAAACGATCGAGTGTGTCGAACGTCAGCCCACTAGCTCAAACTTAAGGGATCAAAAGTTCTGCCGAAATCACATAGGTCGTCATGTGACAATTTAGTCAATAAAGGCCTACTACTGGAGCGAAACTGAATGCTTTGACAGTCGCCGCTCGGCCGCACGAACTCCGAGAGGATTGCAAGAGACCTCATCTGAAAGGTGGATTCAAAACGATCGAGTGTGTCGAATGTCAGTCTCCTAGCTCAAACTTAAAGGTTCAAAAGTTCTGCCGAAATCACAAAGGTCATCATGTGACAATTTAGTCAATAAAGGCCTACTCCTGGAGCGAAACGGAATGCTTCGACGCTCGTGTTTCAGCCGCACGACCTCCGAGAGGATTGGAAGAGACCTCATTTGAAAGGTGGATTCAAAACGATCGAGTGCGTCGAAGTCAGCCCACGAGCTCAAACTTAAGGGTTCAAAAGTTCTGCCGAAATCACATAGGTCGTCATGTTAAAAATTAGTCAATGTAGGCCTACTACTGGAGCGAAATGGAATGCTTCGACGCTCGTGTTTTCGGCCGCACGACCTCCGAGAGGCTTGGAAGAGACCTCATCTGAAAGGTGGATTCAAAACGATCGAGTGTGTCGAATGTCAGCCTTCAAGCTCAAACTTAAGGGTTCAAAAGTTCTACCGAAATCACATAGGTCGTCATGTTACAATTTAGTCAATATAGGCCTACTACTGGAGCGAAACGGAATGCTTCGACGCTCGTGTTTCGGCCGCACGACCTCCGAGAGGCTTGGAAGAGACCTCATCTGAAAGGTGGATTCAAAACGATCGAGTGTGTCGAATGTCAGCCTACTAGTTCAAACTTAAGGGTTCTAAAGTTCTGCCGAAATCACATAGGTCGACATGTTACAATTTAGTCAATAAAGGCCTACGACTGGAGCGAAACTGAATGCTTTGACAGTCGCCGCTCGGCCGCACGAACTCCGAGAGGATTGCAAGAGACCTCATCTGAAAGGTGGATTCAAAACGATCGAGTGTGTCGAAAGTCAGTCTATTAGCTCAAACTTAAAGGTTCAAAAGTTCTGCCGAAATCACATAGGTCGTCATGTTACAATTTAGTCAATAAAGGCCTCCTACTGGAGCGAAACGGAATGCTTCGACGCTCGTGTTTCAGCCGCACGACCTCCGAGAGGCTTGGAAGAGACCTCATCTGAAAGCTGGATTCAAAACGATCGAGTGTGTCGAATGTCAGTCGACTTGCTCAAACTTAAAGGTTCTAATGTTCTGCCGAAATCACATAGGTCATCATGTGACAATTTAGTCAATAAAGGCCTACTACTGGAGCGAAACTGAATGCTTTGACAGTCGCCGCTCGGCCGCACGAACTCCGAGAGGATTGCAAGAGACCTCATCTGAAAGGTGGATTCAAAACGATCGAGTGTGTCGAATGTCAGTCTCCTAGCTCAAACTTAAAGGTTCAAAAGTTCTGCCGAAATCACAAAGGTCATCATGTGACAATTTAGTCAATAAAGGACTACTCCTGGAGCGAAACGGAATGCTTCGACGCTCGTGTTTCAGCCGCACGACCTCAGAGAGGATTGGAAGAGACCTCATTTGAAAGGTGGATTCAAAACGATCGAGTGCGTCGAAGTCAGCCCACGAGCTCAAACTTAAGGGTTCAAAAGTTCTGCCGAAATCACATAGGTCGTCATGTTAAAAATTAGTCAATGTAGGCCTACTACTGGAGCGAAATGGAATGCTTCGACGCTCGTGTTTTCGGCCGCACGACCTCCGAGAGGCTTGGAAGAGACCTCATCTGAAAGGTGGATTCAAAACGATCGAGTGTGTCGAATGTCATCCTACTAGTTCAAACTTAAGGGTTCTAAAGTTCTGCCGAAATCACATAGGTCGACATGTTACAATTTAGTCAATAAAGGCCTACGACTGGAGCGAAACTGAATGCTTTGACAGTCGCCGCTCGGCCGCACGAACTCCGAGAGGATTGGAAGAGACCTCATCTGAAAGGTGGATTCAAAACAATCGAGTGTGTCGAATGTCAGTCTACTAGCTCAAACTTAAAGGTTCAAAAGTTCTGCCGAAATCACAAAGGTCATCATGTGACAATTTAGTCAATAAAGGCCTACTCCTGGAGCGAAACGGAATGCTTCGACGCTCGTGTTTCGGCCGCACGACCTCCGAGAAGCTTGGAAAAGACGTCATCTGAACGGTGGATTCAAAACGATCGAGTGTCTTGAAGGTCAGCCTACTAGCTCAAACTATAGGGTTCTAAAGTTCTGCGGAAATCACATAGGTCGACATGTTACAATTTAGTCAATAAAGGCCTACTACTGGAGCGAAACTGAATGCTTTGACAGTCGCCGCTCGGCCGCACGAACTCCGAGAGGATTGCAAGAGACCTCATCTGAAAGGTGGATTCAAAACGATCGAGTGTGTCGAATGTCAGTCTACAAGCTCAAACTTAAAGGTTCAAAAGTTCTGCCGAAATCACAAAGGTCATCATGTGACAATTTAGTCAATAAAGGCCTACTCCTGGAGCGAAACGGAATGCTTCGAAGCTCGTGTTTCGGCTGCACGACCTCCGAGAGGCTTGGAAGAGACCTCATCTGAAAGATGGATTCACAACGATCGAGTGTGTCGAACGTCAGCCCACAATCTCAAACTTAAGGGTTCAAAAGTTCTGCCGAAATCACATAGGTCGTCATGTTTCAATTTAGTCAATAAAGGCCAACTACTGGAGCGAAACGGAAGGCTTCGACGCTCGTGTTTGAGCCGCACGACCTCCGAGAGGCTTGGAAGAGACCTCATCTGAAAGGTGGATTCACAACGATCGAGTGTGTCGAACGTCAGCCCACAAGCTCAAACTTAAGGGTTCAAAAGTTCTGCCGAAATCACATAGGTCGTCATGTTACAATTTAGTCAATAAAGGCCAATTACTGGAGCGAAACGGAATGGTTCGAAGCTCGTGTTTTGGCTGCACGAACTCCGAGAGGATTGGAAGACACATCATCTGAAAGGTGGATTCACAACGATCGAGTGTGTCGAACGTCAGCCCACTAGCTCAAACTTAAGGGATCAAACGTTCTGCCGAAATCACATAGGTCGTCATGTTTCAATTTCGTCAATAAAGGCCTGTTACTGGAGCGAAACGGAATGCTTCGACGCTCGTGTTTCGGCCGCACGACCTCCGAGAAGCTTGGAAAAGACGTCATCTGAAAGGTGGATTCAAAACGATCGAGTGTGTCGAACGTCAGCCCACTAGCTCAAACTTAAGGGATCAAAAGTTCTGCCGAAATCACATAGGTCGTCATGTTTCAATTTCGTCAATAAAGGCCTACTACTGGAGCGAAACGGAATGATTCGACGCTCGTGTTTCGGCCGCACGACCTCCGAGAAGCTTGGAAAAGACGTCATCTGAAAGGTGGATTCAAAACGATCGAGTGTCTCGAAGGTCAGCCTACTAGCTCAAACTTAAGGGTTCTAAAGTTCTGCCGAAATCACATAGGTCATCATGTGACAATTTAGTCAATAAAGGCCTACTACTGGAGCGAAACTGAATGCTTTGACAGTCGCCGCTCGGCCGCACGAACTCCGAGAGGATTGCAAGAGACCTCATCTGAAAGGTGGATTCAAAACGATCGAGTGTGTCGAATGTCAGTCTCCTAGCTCAAACTTACAGGTTCAAAAGTTCTGCCGAAATCACAAAGGTCATCATGTGACAATTTAGTCAATAAAGGCCTACTCCTGGAGCGAAACGGAATGCTTCGACGCTCGTGTTTCAGCCGCACGACCTCCGAGAGGATTGGAAGAGACCTCATTTGAAAGGTGGATTCAAAACGATCGAGTGCGTCGAAGTCAGCCCACGAGCTCAAACTTAAGGGTTCAAAAGTTCTGCCGAAATCACATAGGTCGTCATGTTACAATTTAGTCAATATAGGCCTACTACTGGAGCGAAACGGAATGCTTCGACGCTCGTGTTTCGGCCGCACGACCTCCGAGAGGCTTGGAAGAGACCTCATCTGAAAGGTGGATTCACAACGATCGAGTGTGTCAAACGTCAGCCCACTAGTTCAAAATTAAGGGTTCAAACGTTCTTCCGAAATCACATAGGTCGTCATGTTTCAATTTAGTCAATAAAGGCCTACTACTGGAGCGAAACGGAATGCTTCGACGCTCGTGTTTCAGCCGCACGACCTCCGAGAGGCTTGGAAGAGACCTCATCTGAAAGGTGGATTCAAAACGATCGAGTGTGTCGAATGTCAGCCTACTAGCTCAAACTTAAGGGTTCTAAAGTTCTGCCGAAATCACATAGGTCGACATGTTACAATTTAGTCAATAAAGGCCTACTACTGGAGCGAAACGGAATGCTTCGACGCTCGTGTTTCAGCCGCACGACCTCCGAGAGGCTTGGAAGAGACCTCATCTGAAAGGTGGATTCAAAACGATCGAGTGTGTCGAATGTCAGCCTACTAGCTCAAACTTAAGGGTTCTAAAGTTCTGCCGAAATCATATAGGTCGACATGTTACAATTTAGTCAATAAAGGCCTACGACTGGAGCGAAACTGAATGCTTTGACAGTTGCCGCTCGGCCGCACGAACTCCGAGAGGATTGCAAGAGACCTCATCTGAAAGGTGGATTCAAAACGATCGAGTGTGTCGAATGTCAGTCTACTAGCTCAAACTTAAAGGTTCAAAAGTTCTGCCGAAATCACAAAGTTCATCATGTGACAATTTAGTCAATAAAGGCCTACTCCTGGAGCGAAACGGAATGCTTCGAAGCTCGTGTTTCGGCTGCACGACCTCCGAGAGGCTTGGAAGAGACCTCATCTGAAAAGTGGATTCACAACGATCGAGTGTGTCAAACGTCAGCCCACTAGCTCAAACTTAAGGGTTCAAAGGTTCTGCCGAAATCACATAGGTCGTCATGTTTCAATTTAGTCAATAAAGGCCAACTACTGGAGCGAAACGGAATGCTTCGACGCTCGTGTTTCAGCCGCACGACCTCCGAGAGGCTTGGAAGAGACCTCATCTGAAAGGTGGTTTCACAACGATCGAGTGTGTCGAACGTCAGCCCACAAGCTCAAACTTAAGGGTTCAAAAGTTCTGCCGAAATCACATAGGTCGTCATGTTACAATTTAGTCAATAAAGGACTAGTACTGGAGCGAAACGGAATGCTTCGACGCTCGTGTTTCGGTCGCACGACCTCCGAGAGGCTTGGAAGAGACCTCATCTGAAAGGTGGATTCACAACGATCGAGTGTGTCGAACGTCAGCCCACTAGTTCAAACTTAAGGGTTCAAAAGTTCTGCCGAAATCACATAGGTCGACATGTTACAATTTAGTCAATAAAGGCCTACGACTGGAGCGAAACTGAATGCTTTGACAGTCGCCGCTCGGCCGCACGAACTCCGAGAGGATTGCAAGAGACCTCATCTGAAAGGTGGATTCAAAACGATCGAGTGTGTCGAATGTCAGTCTACTAGCTCAAACTTAAAGGTTCAAAAGTTCTGCCGAAATCACAAAGGTCATCATGTGACAATTTAGTCAATAAAGGCCTACTCCTGGAGCGAAACGGAATGCTTCGAAGCTCGTGTTTCGGCTGCACGACCTCCGAGAGGCTTGGAAGAGACCTCATCTGAAAGGTGGATTCACAACGATCGAGTGTGTCGAACGTCAGCCCACAATCTCAAACGTAAGGGTTCAAAAGGTCTGCCGAAATCACATAGGTCGTCATGTTACAAATTAGTCAAGAAAGGCCTACTATTGGAGCGAAACGGAATGCTTCTAAGCTCGTGTTTCGGCTGCACGAACTCCGAGAGGATTGGAAGAGACCTCATCTGAAAGGTGGATTCACAACGATCGAGTGTGTCAAACGTCAGCCCACTAGCTCAAACTTAAGGGTTCAAAAGTTCTGCCAAAATCACATAGGTCGTCATGTTTCAATTTAGTCAATAAAGGCCAACTACTGGAGCGAAACGGAATGCTACGACGCTCGTGTTTCAGCCGCACGACCTCCGAGAGGCTTGGAAGAGACCTCATCTGAAAGGTGGATTCACAACGATCGAGTGTGTCGAACGTCAGCCCACAAGCTCAAACTTAAGGGTTCAAAAGTTCTGCCGAAATCACATAGGTCGTCATGTTACAATTTAGTCAATAAAGGACTAGTAATGGAGCGAAACGGAATGCTTCGACGCTCGTGTTTCGGTCGCACGACTTACGACAGGCTTGGAAGAGACCTCATCTGAAAGGTGGATTCACAACGATCGAGTGTGTCGAACGTCAGCCCACAATCTCAAACTTAAGGGTTCAAAAGTTCTGCCGAAATCATATCGGTCGTCATGTTACAATTTAGTCAATAAAGGCCTACGACTGGAGCGAAACGGAATGCTTCGACGCTTGTGTTTCGGCCGCACGACCTCCGAGAGGCTTGGAAGAGACCTCATCTGAAAGGTGGATTCACAACGATCGAGTGTGTCGAACGTCAGCCCACAATCTCAAACTTAAGGGTTCAAAAGTTCTGCCGAAATCACATAGGTCGTCATGTTTCAATTTCGTCAATAAAGGCCTACTACTGGAGCGAAATGGAATGATTCGACGCTCGTGTTTCGGCCGCACGACCTCCGAGAAGCTTGGAAAAGACGTCATCTGAAAGGTGGATTCAAAACGATCGAGTGTCTCGAAGGTCAGCCTACTAGCTCAAACTTAAGGGTTCTAAAGTTCTGCCGAAATCACATAGGTCATCATGTGACAATTTAGTCAATAAAGGCCTACTACTGGAGCGAAACTGAATGCTTTGACAGTCGCCGCTCGGCCGCACGAACTCCGAGTGGATTGCAAGAGACCTCATCTGAAAGGTGGATTCAAAACGATCGAGTGTGTCGAATGTCAGTCTCCTAGCTCAAACTTAAAGGTTCAAAAGTTCTGCCGAAATCACAAAGGTCATCATGTTACAATTTAGTCAATATCGGCCTACTACTGGAGCGAAACGGAATGCTTCGACGCTCGTGTTTCGGCCGCACGACCTCCGAGAGGCTTGGAAGAGACCTCATCTGAAAGGTGGATTCACAACGATCGAGTGTGTCAAACGTCAGCCCACTAGTTCAAAATTAAGGGTTCAAACGTTCTTCCGAAATCACATAGGTCGTCATGTTTCAATTTAGTCAATAAAGGCCTACTACTGGAGCGAAACGGAATGCTTCGACGCTCGTGTTTCAGCCGCACGACCTCCGAGAGGCTTGGAAGAGACCTCATCTGAAAGGTGGATTCAAAACGATCGAGTGTGTCGAATGTCAGCCTACTAGCTCAAACTTAAGGGTTCTAAAGTTCTGCCAAAATCACATAGGTCGACATGTTACAATTTAGTCAATAAAGGCCTACTACTGGAGCGAAACTGAATGCTTTGACAGTCGCCGCTCGGCCGCACGAACTCCGAGAGGCTTGGAAGAGACCTCATCTGAAAGGTGGATTCAAAACGATCGAGTGTGTCGAATGTCAGCCTACTAGCTCAAACTTAAGGGTTCTAAAGTTCTGCCGAAATCATATAGGTCGACATGTTACAATTTAGTCAATAAAGGCCTACGACTGGAGCGAAACTGAATGCTTTGACAGTCGCCGCTCGGCCGCACGAACTCCGAGAGGATTGCAAGAGACCTCATCTGAAAGGTGGATTCAAAACGATCGAGTGTGTCGAATGTCAGTCTACTAGCTCAAACTTAAAGGTTCAAAAGTTCTGCCGAAATCACAAAGTTCATCGTGTGACAATTTAGTCAATAAAGGCCTACTCCTGGAGCGAAACGGAATGCTTCGAAGCTCGTGTTTCGGCTGCACGACCTCCGAGAGGCTTGGAAGAGACCTCATCTGAAAGGTGGATTCACAACGATCGAGTGTGTCAAACGTCAGCCCACTAGCTCAAACTTAAGGGTTCAAAGGTTCTGCCGAAATCACATAGGTCGTCATGTTTCAATTTAGTCAATAAAGGCCAACTACTGGAGCGAAACGGAATGCTTCGACGCTCGTGTTTCAGCCGCACGACCTCCGAGAGGCTTGGAAGAGACCTCATCTGAAAGGTGGTTTCACAACGATTGAGTGTGTCGAACGTCAGCCCACAAGCTCAAACTTAAGGGTTCAAAAGTTCTGCCGAAATCACATAGGTCGACATGTTACAATTTAGTCAATAAAGGACTAGTACTGGAGCGAAACGGAATGCTTCGACGCTCGTGTTTCGGTCGCACGACTTACGAGAGGCTTGGAAGAGACCTCATCTGAAAGGTGGATTCACAACGATCGAGTGTGTCGAACGTCAGCCCACAAGCTCAAACTTAAGGGTTCCAAAGTTCTGCCGAAATCACAAAAGTCGTCATGTTTCAATTTAGTCAATAAAGGCCTACTACTGGAGCGAAACGGAATGCTTCGATGCTCGTGTTTCAGCCGCACGACCTCCGAGAGGCTTGGAAGAGACCTCATCTGAAAGGTGGATTCACAACGATCGAGTGTGTCGAACGTCAGCCCACTAGTTCAAACTTAAGGGTTCAAAAGTTCTGCCGAAATCACATTGGTCGACATGTTACAATTTAGTCAATAAAGGCCTACGACTGGAGCGAAACGGAATGCTTTGACAGTCGCCGCTCGGCCGCACGAACTCCGAGAGGATTGCAAGAGACCTCATCTGAAAGGTGGATTCAAAACGATCGAGTGTGTCGAATGTCAGCCCACAATCTCAAACTTAAGGGTTCAAAAGTTCTGCCGAAATCATATCGGTCGTCATGTTACAATTTAGTCAATAAAGGCCTACTCCTGGAGCGAAATGGAATGCTTCGAAGCTCGTGTTTCGGCTGCACGACCTCCGAGAGGCTTGGAAGAGACCTCATCTGAAAGGTGGATTCACAACGATCGAGTGTGTCGAACGTCAGCCCACAATCTCAAACTTAAGGGTTCAAAAGTTCTGCCGAAATCACATAGGTCGTCATGTTACAATTTAGTCAAGAAAGGCCTACTATTGGAGCGAAACGGAATGCTTCGAAGCTCGTGTTTCGGCTGCACGAACTCCGAGAGGATTGGAAGAGACCTCATCTGAAAGGTGGATTCACAACGATCCAGTGTGTCAAACGTCAGCCCACTAGCTCAAACTTAAGGGTTCAAAAGTTCTGCCGAAATCACATAGGTCGTCATGTTTCAATTTAGTCAATAAAGGCCAACTACTAGAGCGAAACGGAATGCTACGACGCTCGTGTTTCAGCCGCACGACCTCCGAGAGGCTTGGAAGAGACCTCATCTGAAAGGTGGATTCACAACGATCGAGTGTGTCGAACGTCAGCCCACAAGCTCAAACTTAAGGGTTCAAAAGTTCTGCCGAAATCACATAGGTCGTCATGTTACAATTTAGTCAATAAAGGACTAGTAATGGAGCGAAACGGAATGCTTCGACGCTCGTGTTTCGGTCGCACGACTTACGACAGGCTTGGAAGAGACCTCATCTGAAAGGTGGATTCACAACGATCGAGTGTGTCGAACGTCAGCCCACAATCTCAAACTTAAGGGTTCAAAAGTTCTGCCGAAATCATATCGGTCGTCATGTTACAATTTAGTCAATAAAGGCCTACGACTGGAGCGAAACGGAATGCTTCGACGCTTGTGTTTCGGCCGCACGACCTCAGAGAGGCTTGGAAGAGACCTCATCTGAAAGGTGGATTCACAACGATCGAGTGTGTCGAATGTCAGCCCACAATCTCAAACTTAAGGGTTCAAAGGTTCTGCCGAAATCACATAGGTCGTCATGTTACAATTTAGTCAAGAAAGGCCTACTATTGGAGCGAAACCGAATGCTTCGAAGCTCGTGTTTCGGCTGCACGAACTCCGAGAGGATTGGAAGAGACCTCATCTGAACGGTGGATTCACAACGATCGAGTGTGTCGAACGTCAGCCCACAATCTCAAACTTAAGGGTTCAAAAGTTCTGCCGAAATCATATCGGTCGTCATGTTACAATTTAGTCAATAAAGGCCTACGACTGGAGCGAAACGGAATGCTTCGACGCTTGTGTTTCGGCCGCACGACCTCCGAGAGGCTTGGAAGAGACCTCATCTGAAAGGTGGATTCACAACGATCGAGTGTGTCGAACGTCAGCCCATAATCTCAAACTTAAGGGATCAAAAGTTCTGCCGAAATCACATAGGTCGTCATGTTACAATTTAGTCAAGAAAGGCCAACTACTGGAGCGAAACGGAATGCTTCGAAGCTCGTGTTTCGGCTGCACGAACTCCGAGAGGATTGGAAGAGACCTCATCTGAAAGGTGGATGCACAACGATCGAGTGTGTCGAACGTCAGCCCACTAGCTCAAACTTAAGGGTTCCAAAGTTCTGCCGAAATCACAAAAGTCGTCATGTTTCAATTTAGTCAATAAAGGCCTACTACTGGAGCGAAACGGAATGCTTCGATGCTCGTGTTTCAGCCGCACGACCTCCGAGAGGCTTGGAAGAGACCTCATCTGAAAGGTGGATTCACAACGATCGAGTGTGTCGAACGTCAGCCCACAAGCTCAAACTTAAGGGTTCAAAAGTTCTGCCGAAATCACATAGGTCGACATGTTACAATTTAGTCAATAAAGGCCTACGACTGGAGCGAAACTGAATGCTTTGACAGTCGCCGCTCGGCCGCACGAACTCCGAGAGGATTGCAAGAGACCTCATCTGAAAGGTGGATTCAAAACGATCGAGTGTGTCGAATGTCAGTCTACTAGCTCAAACTTAAAGGTTCAAAAGTTCTGCCGAAATCACAAAGGTCATCATGTGACAATTTAGTCAATAAAGGCCTACTCCTGGAGCGAAACGGAATGCTTCGAAGCTCGTGTTTCGGCTGCACGACCTCCGAGAGGCTTGGAAGAGACCTCATCTGAAAGGTGGATTCACAACGATCGAGTGTGTCGAACGTCAGCCCACAATCTCAAACTTAAGGGTTCAAAAGTTCTGCCGAAATCACATAGGTCGTCATGTTACAATTTAGTCAAGAAAGGCCTACTATTGGAGCGAAACGGAATGCTTCGAAGCTCGTGTTTCGGCTGCACGAACTCCGAGAGGATTGGAAGAGACCTCATCTGAAAGGTGGATTCACAACGATCGAGTGTGTCAAACGTCAGCCCACTAGCTCAAACTTAAGGGTTCAAAAGTTCTGCCGAAATCACATAGGTCGTCATGTTTCAATTTAGTCAATAAAGGCCAACTACTGGAGCGAAACGGAATGCTACGACGCTCGTGTTTCAGCCGCACGACCTCCGAGAGGCTTGGAAGAGACCTCATCTGAAAGGTGGATTCACAACGATCGAGTGTGTCGAACGTCAGCCCACAAGCTCAAACTTAAGGGTTCAAAAGTTCTGCCGAAATCATATCGGTCGTCATGTTACAATTTAGTCAATAAAGGCCTACGACTGGAGCGAAACGGAATGCTTCGACGCTTGTGTTTCGGCCGCACGACCTCCGAGAGGCTTGGAAGAGACCTCATCTGAAAGGTGGATTCACAACGATCGAGTGTGTCGAACGCCAGCCCATAATCTCAAACTTAAGGGATCAAAAGTTCTGCCGAAATCACATAGGTCGTCATGTTTCAATTTAGTCAATAAAGGCCTACTACTGGAGCGAAACGGAATGCTTCGACGCTCGTGTTTCAGCCGCACGACCTCCGAGAGGCTTGGAAGAGACCTCATCTGAAAGGTGGATTCACAACGATCGAGTGTGTCAAACGTCAGACCACTAGCTCAAACTTAAGGGTTCAAAAGTTCTGCCGAAATCACATAGGTCGTCATGTTTCAATTTCGTCAATAAAGGCCTACTACTGGAGCGAAACGGAATGATTCGACGCTCGTGTTTCGGCCGCACGACCTCTGAGAAGCTTGGAAAAGACGTCATCTGAAAGGTGGATTTAAAACGATCGAGTGTCTCGAAGGTCAGCCTACTAGCTCAAACTTAAGGGTTCAAAAGTTCTGCCGAAATCACATAGGTCGTCATGTTACAATTTAGTCAATAAAGGACTAGTAATGGAGCGAAACGGAATGCTTCGACTCTCGTGTTTCGGTCGCACGACTTACGACAGGCTTGGAAGAGACCTCATCTGAAAGGTGGATTCACAACGATCGAGTGTGTCGAACGTCAGCCCACAATCTCAAACTTAAGGGTTCAAAAGTTCTGCCGAAATCATATCGGTCGTCATGTTACAATTTAGTCAATAAAGGCCTACGACTGGAGCGAAACGGAATGCTTCGACGCTTGTGTTTCGGCCGCACGACCTCAGAGAGGCTTGGAAGAGACCTCATCTGAAAGTTGGATTCACAACGATCGAGTGTGTCGAATGTCAGCCCACAATCTCAAACTTAAGGGTTCAAAGGTTCTGCCGAAATCACATAGGTCGTCATGTTACAATTTAGTCAAGAAAGGCCTACTATTGGAGCGAAACCGAATGCTTCGAAGCTCGTGTTTCGGCTGCACGAACTCCGAGAGGATTGGAAGAGACCTCATCTGAACGGTGGATTCACAACGATCGAGTGTGTCGAACGTCAGCCCACAATCTCAAACTTAAGGGTTCAAAAGTTCTGCCGAAATCATATCGGTCGTCATGTTACAATTTAGTCAATAAAGGCCTACGACTGGAGCGAAACGGAATGCTTCGACGCTTGTGTTTCGGCCGCACGACCTCCGAGAGGCTTGGAAGAGACCTCATCTGAAAGGTGGATTCACAACGATCGAGTGTGTCGAACGTCAGCCCATAATCTCAAACTTAAGGGATCAAAAGTTCTGCCGAAATCACATAGGTCGTCATGTTACAATTTAGTCAAGAAAGGCCAACTACTGGAGCGAAACGGAATGCTTCGAAGCTGGTGTTTCGGCTGCACGAACTCCGAGAGGATTGGAAGAGACCTCATCTGAAAGGTGGATTCACAACGATCGAGTGTGTCGAACGTCAGCCCACTAGCTCAAACTTAAGGGTTCCAAAGTTCTGCCGAAATCACAAAAGTCGTCATGTTTCAATTTAGTCAATAAAGGCCTACTACTGGAGCGAAACGGAATGCTTCGATGCTCGTGTTTCAGCCGCACGACCTCCGAGAGGCTTGGAAGAGACCTCATCTGAAAGGTGGATTCACAACGATCGAGTGTGTCGAACGTCAGCCCACTAGTTCAAACTTAAGGGTTCAAAAGTTCTAACGAAATCACATAGGTCGACATGTTAAAATTTAGTCAATAAAGGCCTACGACTGGAGCGAAACTGAATGCTTTGACAGTCGCCGCTCGGCCGCACGAACTCCGAGAGGATTGCAAGAGACCTCATCTGAAAGGTGGATTCACAACGATCGAGTGTGTCGAACGTCAGCCCACAATCTCAAACTTAAGGGTTCAAAAGTTCTGCCGAAATCACATAGGTCGTCATGTTACAATTTAGTCAAGAAAGGCTTACTATTGGAGCGAAACGGAATGCTTCGAAGCTCGTGTTTCGGCTGCACGAACTCCGAGAGGATTGGAAGAGACCTCATCTTAAAGGTGGATTCAAAACGATCAAGTGTGTCGAATGTCACTCTACTAGCTCAAACTTAAAGGTTCAAAAGTTCTGCCGAAATCACAAAGGTCATCATGTGACAATTTAGTCAATAAAGGCCTACTCCTGGAGCGAAACGGAATGCTTCGAAGCTCGTGTTTCGGCTGCACGACCTCCGAGAGGCTTGGAAGAGACCTCATCTGAAAGGTGGATTCACAACGATCGAGTGTGTCGAACGTCAGCCCACAATCTCAAACTTAAGGGTTCAAAAGTTCTGCCGAAATCACATAGGTCGTCATGTTACAATTTAGTCAAGAAAGGCTTACTATTGGAGCGAAACGGAATGCTTCGAAGCTCGTGTTTCGGCTGCACGAACTCCGAGAGGATTGGAAGAGACCTCATCTGAAAGGTGGATTCACAACGATCGAGTGTGTCAAACGTCAGTCCACTAGCTCAAACTTAAGGGTTCAAAAGTTCTGCCGAAATAACATAGGTCGTCATGTTTCAATTTAGTCAATAAAGGCCAACTACTGGAGCGAAACGGAATGCTTCGACGCTCGTGTTTCAGCCGCACGACCTCCGAGAGGCTTGGAAGAGACCTCATCTGAAAGGTGGTTTCACAACGATCGAGTGTGTCGAACATCAGCCCACAAGCTCAAACTTAAGGGTTCAAAAGTTCTGCCGAAATCACATAGGTCGTCATGTTACAATTTACTCAATAAAGGACTAGTACTGGAGCGAAACGGAATGCTTCGACGCTCGTGTTTCGGTCGCACGACTTACGAGAGGATTGCAAGAGACCTCATATGAAAGGTGGTTTCACAACGATCGAGTGTGTCGAACGTCAGCCCACTAGCTCAAACTTAAGTGTTCCAAAGTTCTGCCGAAATCACAAAAGTCGTCATGTTTCAATTTAGTCAATAAAGGCCTACTACTGGAGCGAAACGGAATGCTTCGATGCTCGTGTTTCAGCCGCACGACCTCAGAGAGGCTTGGAAGAGACCTCATCTGAAAGGTGGATTCACAACGATCGAGTGTGTCGAACGTCAGCCCACTAGTTCAAACTTAAGGGTTCAAAAGTTCTGCCGAAATCATATAGGTCGTCATGTTTCAATTTAGTCAATAAAGGCCTACTACTGGAGCGAAACGGAATGCTTCGACGCTCGTGTTTCAGCCGCACAACCTCCGAGAGGCTTGGAAGAGACCTCATCTGAAAGGTGGATTCAAAACGATCGAGTGTGTCGAATGTCAGCCTACTAGCTCAAACTTAAGGGTTCTAAAGTTCTGCCGAAATCACATAGGTCGACATGTTACAATTTAGTCAATAAAGGCCTACGACTGGAGCGAAACTGAATGCTTTGACAGTCGCCGCTCGGCCGCACGAACTCCGAGAGGATTGCAAGAGACCTCATCTGAAAGGTGGATTCAAAACGATCGAGTGTGTCGAATGTCAGTCTACTAGCTCAAACTTAAATGTTCAAAAGTTCTGCCGAAATCACAAAGGTCATCATGTGACAATTTAGTCAATAAAGGCCTACTCCTGGAGCGAAACGGAATGCTTCGAAGCTCGTGTTTCGGCTGCACGACCTCCGAGAGGCTTGGAAGAAACCTCATCTGAAAGGTGGATTCACAACGATCGAGTGTGTCGAACGTCAGCCCACAATCTCAAACTTAAGGGTTCAAAAGTTCTGCCGAAATCACATAGGTCGTCATGTTTCAATTTAGTCAATAAAGGCAACTACTGGAGCGAAACGGAATGCTTCGAAGCTCGTGTTTCGGCTCCACGAACTCCGAGAGGATTGGAAGAGACCTCATCTGAAAGGTGGATTCACAACGATCGAGTGTGTCGAACGTCAGCCCATAATCTCAAACTTAAGGGATCAAAAGTTCTGCCGAAATCACATAGGTCGTCATGTTTCAATTTAGTCAATAAAGGCCTACTACTGGAGCGAAACGGAATGCTTCGACGCTCGTGTTTCAGCCGCACGACCTCCGAGAGGCTTGGAAGAGACCTCATCTGAAAGGTGGATTCACAACGATCGAGTGTGTCAAACGTCAGACCACTAGCTCAAACTTAAGGGTTCAAAGGTTCTGCCGAAATCACATAGGTCGTCATGTTACAATTTAGTCAATAAAGGCCTACTCCTGGAGCGAAACGGAATGCTTCGACGCTCGTGTTTCAGCCGCACGACCTCCGAGAGGATTGGAAGAGACCTCATTTGAAAGGTGGATTCAAAACGATCGAGTGCGTCGAAGTCAGCCCACGAGCTCAAACTTAAGGGTTCAAAAGTTCTGCCGAAATCACATAGGTCGTCATGTTAAAAATTAGTCAATGTAGGCCTACTACTGGAGCGAAATGGAATGCTTCGACGCTCGTGTTTTCGGCCGCACGACCTCCGAGAGGCTTGGAAGAGACCTCATCTGAAAGGTGGATTCAAAACGATCGAGTATGTCGAAAGTCAGTCTATTAGCTCAAACTTAAGGGTTCAAAAGTTCTACCGAAATCACATAGGTCGTCATGTTACAATTTAGTCAATAAAGGCCTCCTACTGGAGGGAAACGGAATGCTTCGACGCTCGTGTTTCGGCCGCAGGACCTCCGAGAGGCTTGGAAAAGACGTCATCTGAAAGGTGGATTCAAAACGATCGAGTGTGTCGAATGTCAGCCTTCAAGCTCAAACTTAAGGGTTCAAAAGCTCTGCCGAAATCACATAGGTCGTCATGTTACAATTCAGTCGAGAAAGGCCTACTATTGGAGCGAAACGGAATGCTTCGAAGCTCGTGTTTCGGCTGCACGAACTCCGAGAGGATTGGAAGAGACCTCATGTGAAAGGTGGATTCACAACGATCGAGTGTGTCAAACGTCAGCCCACTAGCTCAAACTTAAGGGTTCAAAAGTTCTGCCGAAATCACATAGGTCGTCATGTTTCAATTTAGTCAATAAAGGCAACTACTGGAGCGAAACGGAATGCTTCGAAGCTCGTGTTTCGGCTCCACGAACTCCGAGAGGATTGGAAGAGACCTCATCTGAAAGGTGGATTCACAACGATCGAGTGTGTCGAACGTCAGCCCATAATCTCAAACTTAAGGGATCAAAAGTTCTGCCGAAATCACATAGGTCGTCATGTTTCAATTTAGTCAATAAAGGCCTACTACTGGAGCGAAACGGAATGCTTCGACGCTCGTGTTTCAGCCGCACGACCTCCGAGAGGCTTGGAAGAGACCTCATCTGAAAGGTGGATTCACAACGATCGAGTGTGTCAAACGTCAGACCACTAGCTCAAACTTAAGGGTTCAAAGGTTCTGCCGAAATCACATAGGTCGTCATGTTACAATTTAGTCAATAAAGGCCTACTCCTGGAGCGAAACGGAATGCTTCGACGCTCGTGTTTCAGCCGCACGACCTCCGAGAGGATTGGAAGAGACCTCATTTGAAAGGTGGATTCAAAACGATCGAGTGCGTCGAAGTCAGCCCACGAGCTCAAACTTAAGGGTTCAAAAGTTCTGCCGAAATCACATAGGTCGTCATGTTAAAAATTAGTCAATGTAGGCCTACTACTGGAGCGAAATGGAATGCTTCGACGCTCGTGTTTTCGGCCGCACGACCTCCGAGAGGCTTGGAAGAGACCTCATCTGAAAGGTGGATTCAAAACGATCGAGTATGTCGAAAGTCAGTCTATTAGCTCAAACTTAAGGGTTCAAAAGTTCTACCGAAATCACATAGGTCGTCATGTTACAATTTAGTCAATAAAGGCCTCCTACTGGAGGGAAACGGAATGCTTCGACGCTCGTGTTTCGGCCGCAGGACCTCCGAGAGGCTTGGAAAAGACGTCATCTGAAAGGTGGATTCAAAACGATCGAGTGTGTCGAATGTCAGCCTTCAAGCTCAAACTTAAGGGTTCAAAAGCTCTGCCGAAATCACATAGGTCGTCATGTTACAATTTAGTCAATATAGGCCTACTACTGGAGGGAAACGGAATGATTCGACGCTCGTGTTTCGGCCGCACGACCTCTGAGAGGCTTGGAAGAGACCTCATCTGAAAGGTGGATTCACAACGATCGAGTGTGTCGAACGTCAGCCCACAAGCTCAAACTTAAGGGTTCAAAAGTTCTGCCGAAATCACATAGGTCGTCATGTTTCAATTTAGTCAATAAAGGCCAACTACTGGAGCGAAACGGAAGGCTTCGACGCTCGTGTTTGAGCCGCACGACCTCCGAGACGCTTGGAAGAGACCTCATCTGAAAGGTGGATTCACAACGATCGAGTGTGTCGAACGTCAGCCCACTAGCTCAAACTTAAGGGATCAAAAGTTCTGCCGAAATCACATAGGTCGTCATGTTTCAATTTCGTCAATAAAGGCCTACTACTGGAGCGAAACGGAATGCTTTGACGCTCGTGTTTCAGCCGCACGACCCCTGAGAGGCTTGGAAGAGATCTCATCTGAAAGGTGGATTCAAAACGATCGAGTGTGTTGAATGTCAGTCTACTAGCTCAAACTTAAAGGTTCAAAAGTTCTGCCTAAATCACACAGGTCGTCATGTTACAATTTAGTCAATAAAAGCTTCCTACTGGAGCTAAACGGAATGATTCGACGCTCGTGTTTCGGCCGCACGACCTCCGAGAAGCTTGGAAAAGACGTCATCTGAAAGGTGGATTCAAAACGATCGAGTGTCTCGAAGGTCAGCCTACTAGCTCAAACTTAAGGGTTCTAAAGTTCTGCCGAAATCACATAGGTCATCATGTGACAATTTAGTCAATAAAGGCCTACTACTGGAGCGAAACTGAATGCTTTGACCGTCGCCGCTCGGCCGCACGAACTCCGAGACGACTGCAAGAGACCTCATCTGAAAGGTGGATTCAAAACGATCGAGTGTGTCGAATGTCAATCTCCTAGCTCAAACTTAAAGGTTCAAAAGTTCTGCCAAAATCACAAAGGTCATCATGTGACAATTTAGTCAATAAAGGCCTACTCCTGGAGCGAAACGGAATGCTTCAACGCTCGTGTTTCAGCCGCACGACCTCCGAGAGGATTGGAAGAGACCTCATATGAAAGGTGGATTCACAACGATCGAGTGTGTCGAACGTCAGCCCACTAGCTCAAACTTAAGGGTTCCAAAGTTCTGCCGAAATCACAAAAGTCGTCATGTTTCAATTTAGTTAATAAAGGCCTACTACTGGAGCGAAACGGAATGCTTCGATGCTCGTGTTTCAGCCGCACGACCTCCGAGAGGCTTGGAAGAGACCTCATCTGAAAGGTGGATTCACAACGATCGAGTGTGTCGAACGTCAGCCCACTAGTTCAAACTTAAGGGTTCAAAAGTTCTGCCGAAATCACATAGGTCGTCATGTTTCAATTTCGTCTATAAAGGCCTACTACAAGAGCGAAACGGAATGCTTCGACGCTCGTGTTTCAGCCGCACGACCTCCGAGAGGCTTGGAAGAGACCTCATCTGAAAGGTGGATTCAAAACGATCGAGTGTGTCGAATGTCAGCCTACTAGTTCAAACTTAAGGGTTCTAAAGTTCTGCCGAAATCACATAGGTCGACATGTTACAATTTAGTCAATAAAGGCCTACGACTGGAGCGAAACTGAATGCTTTGACAGTCGCCGCTCGGCCGCACGAACTCCGAGAGGATTGCAAGAGACCTCATCTGAAAGGTGGATTCAAAACGATCGAGTGTGTCGAATGTCAGTCTACTAGCTCAAACTTAAAGGTTCAAAAGTTCTGCCGAAATCACAAAGGTCATCATGTGACAATTTAGTCAATAAAGGCCTACTCCTGGAGCGAAACGGAATGCTTCGAAGCTCGTGTTTCGGCTGCACGACCTCCGAGAGGCTTAGAAGAGACCTCATCTGAAAGGTGGATTCACAACGATCGAGTGTGTCGAACGTCAGCCCACAATCTCAAACTTAAGGGTTCAAAAGTTCTGCCGAAATCACATAGGTCGTCATGTTACAATTTAGTCAAGAAAGGCCTACTATTGGAGCGAAACGGAATGCTTCGAAGCTCGTGTTTCGGCTGCACGAACTCCGAGAGGATTGGAAGAGACCGCATCTGAAAGGTGGATTCACAACGATCGAGTGTGTCAAACGTCACCCCACTAGCTCAAACTTAAGGGTTCAAAAGTTCTGCCGAAATCACATAGGTCGTCATGTTACAATTTAGTCAATAAAGGACTAGTAATGGAGCGAAACGGAATGCTTCGACGCTCGTGTTTCGGTCGCACGACTTACGAGAGGCTTGGAAGAGACCTCATATGAAAGGTGGATTCACAACGATCGAGTGTGTCGAACGTCAGCCCACAATCTCAAACTTAAGGGTTCAAAAGTTCTGCCGAAATCATATCGGTCGTCATGTTACAATTTAGTCAATAAAGGCCTACGACTGGAGCGAAACGGAATGCTTCGACGCTTGTGTTTCGGCCGCACGACCTCCGAGAGGCTTGGAAGAGACCTCATCTGAAAGGTGGATTCACAACGATCGAGTGTGTCGAATGTCAGCCCACAATCTCAAACTTAAGGGTTCAAAGGTTCTGCCGAAATCACATAGGTCGTCATGTTACAATTTAGTCAAAGGACTAGTCCTGGAGCGAAACGGAATGCTTCGAAGCTCGTGTTTCGGTCGCACGACTTACGAGAGGCTTGGAAGAGACCTCATCTGAAAGGTGGATTCACAACGATCGAGTGTGTCGAACGTCAGCCCACAATCTCAAACTTAAGGGTTCAAAAGTTCTGCCGAAATCATATCGGTCGTCATGTTACAATTTAGTCAATAAAGGCCTACGACTGGAGCGAAACGGAATGCTTCGTCGCTTGTGTTTCGGCCGCATGACCTCAGAGAGGCTTGGAAGAGACCTCATCTGAAAGGTGGATTCACAACGATCGAGTGTGTCGAACGTCAGCCCACTAGCTCAAACTTAAGGGTTCCAAAGTTCTGCCGAAATCACAAAAGTCGTCATGTTTCAATTTAGTTAATAAAGGCCTACTACTGGAGCGAAACGGAATGCTTCGATGCTCGTGTTTCAGCCGCACGACCTCCGAGAGGCTTGGAAGAGACCTCATCTGAAAGGTGGATTCACAACGATCGAGTGTGTCGAACGTCAGCCCACTAGTTCAAACTTAAGGGTTCAAAAGTTCTGCCGAAATCACATAGGTCGTCATGTTTCAATTTCGTCTATAAAGGCCTACTACAAGAGCGAAACGGAATGCTTCGACGCTCGTGTTTCAGCCGCACGACCTCCGAGAGGCTTGGAAGAGACCTCATCTGAAAGGTGGATTCAAAACGATCGAGTGTGTCGAATGTCAGCCTACTAGTTCAAACTTAAGGGTTCTAAAGTTCTGCCGAAATCACATAGGTCGACATGTTACAATTTAGTCAATAAAGGCCTACGACTGGAGCGAAACTGAATGCTTTGACAGTCGCCGCTCGGCCGCACGAACTCCGAGAGGATTGCAAGAGACCTCATCTGAAAGGTGGATTCAAAACGATCGAGTGTGTCGAATGTCAGTCTACTAGCTCAAACTTAAAGGTTCAAAAGTTCTGCCGAAATCACAAAGGTCATCATGTGACAATTTAGTCAATAAAGGCCTACTCCTGGAGCGAAACGGAATGCTTCGAAGCTCGTGTTTCGGCTGCACGACCTCCGAGAGGCTTAGAAGAGACCTCATCTGAAAGGTGGATTCACAACGATCGAGTGTGTCGAACGTCAGCCCACAATCTCAAACTTAAGGGTTCAAAAGTTCTGCCGAAATCACATAGGTCGTCATGTTACAATTTAGTCAAGAAAGGCCTACTATTGGAGCGAAACGGAATGCTTCGAAGCTCGTGTTTCGGCTGCACGAACTCCGAGAGGATTGGAAGAGACCGCATCTGAAAGGTGGATTCACAACGATCGAGTGTGTCAAACGTCACCCCACTAGCTCAAACTTAAGGGTTCAAAAGTTCTGCCGAAATCACATAGGTCGTCATGTTTCAATTTAGTCAATAAAGGCCAACTACTGGAGCGAAACGGAATGCTTCGACGCTCGTGTTTCAGCCGCACGACCTCCGAGAGGCTTGGAAGAGACCTCATCTGAAAGGTGGATTCACAACGATCGAGTTTGTCGAACGTCAGCCCACAAGCTCAAACTTAAGGGATCCAAAAGTTCTGCCGAAATCACATAGGTCGTCATGTTACAATTTAGTCAATAAAGGACTAGTAATGGAGCGAAACGGAATGCTTCGACGCTCGTGTTTCGGTCGCACGACTTACGAGAGGCTTGGAAGAGACCTCATATGAAAGGTGGATTCACAACGATCGAGTGTGTCGAACGTCAGCCCACAATCTCAAACTTAAGGGTTCAAAAGTTCTGCTGAAATCATATCGGTCGTCATGTTACAATTTAGTCAATAAAGGCCTACGACTGGAGCGAAACGGAATGCTTCGACGCTTGTGTTTCGGCCGCACGACCTCCGAGAGGCTTGGAAGAGACCTCATCTGAAAGGTGGATTCACAACGATCGAGTGTGTCGAATGTCAGCCCACAATCTCAAACTTAAGGGTTCAAAGGTTCTGCCGAAATCACATAGGTCGTCATGTTACAATTTAGTCAAAGGACTAGTCCTGGAGCGAAACGGAATGCTTCGAAGCTCGTGTTTCGGCTGCACGAACTCCGAGAGGATTGGAAGAGACATCATCTGAAAGGTGGATTCACAACGATCGAGTGTGTCGAACGTCAGCCCACTAGCTCAAACTTAAGGGTTCCAAAGTTCTGCCGAAATCACAAAAGTCGTCATGTTTCAATTTAGTCAATAAAGGCCTACTCCTGGAGCGAAACGGAATGCTTCGATGCTCGTGATTCAGCCGCACGACCTCCGAGAGGCTTGGAAGAGACCTCATCTGAAAGGTGGATTCACAACGATCGAGTGTGTCGAATGTCAGTCTACTAGCTCAAACTTAAAGGTTCAAAAGTTCTGCCGAAATCACAAAGGTCATCATGTGACAATTTAGTCAATAAAGGCCTACTCCTGGAGCGAAACGGAATGCTTCGAAGCTCGTGTTTCGGCTGCACGACCTCCGAGAGGCTTAGAAGAGACCTCATCTGAAAGGTGGATTCACAACGATCGAGTGTGTCGAACGTCAGCCCACAATCTCAAACTTAAGGGTTCAAAAGTTCTGCCGAAATCACATAGGTCGTCATGTTACAATTTAGTCAAGAAAGGCCTACTATTGGAGCGAAACGGAATGCTTCGAAGCTCGTGTTTCGGCTGCACGAACTCCGAGAGGATTGGAAGAGACCGCATCTGAAAGGTGGATTCACAACGATCGAGTGTGTCAAACGTCACCCCACTAGCTCAAACTTAAGGGTTCAAAAGTTCTGCCGAAATCACATAGGTCGTCATGTTACAATTTAGTCAATAAAGGACTAGTAATGGAGCGAAACGGAATGCTTCGACGCTCGTGTTTCGGTCGCACGACTTACGAGAGGCTTGGAAGAGACCTCATATGAAAGGTGGATTCACAACGATCGAGTGTGTCGAACGTCAGCCCACAATCTCAAACTTAAGGGTTCAAAAGTTCTGCCGAAATCATATCGGTCGTCATGTTACAATTTAGTCAATAAAGGCCTACGACTGGAGCGAAACGGAATGCTTCGACGCTTGTGTTTCGGCCGCACGACCTCCGAGAGGCTTGGAAGAGACCTCATCTGAAAGGTGGATTCACAACGATCGAGTGTGTCGAATGTCAGCCCACAATCTCAAACTTAAGGGTTCAAAGGTTCTGCCGAAATCACATAGGTCGTCATGTTACAATTTAGTCAAAGGACTAGTCCTGGAGCGAAACGGAATGCTTCGAAGCTCGTGTTTCGGTCGCACGACTTACGAGAGGCTTGGAAGAGACCTCATCTGAAAGGTGGATTCACAACGATCGAGTGTGTCGAACGTCAGCCCACAATCTCAAACTTAAGGGTTCAAAAGTTCTGCCGAAATCATATCGGTCGTCATGTTACAATTTAGTCAATAAAGGCCTACGACTGGAGCGAAACGGAATGCTTCGTCGCTTGTGTTTCGGCCGCATGACCTCAGAGAGGCTTGGAAGAGACCTCATCTGAAAGGTGGATTCACAACGATCGAGTGTGTCGAACGTCAGCCCACTAGCTCAAACTTAAGGGTTCCAAAGTTCTGCCGAAATCACAAAAGTCGTCATGTTTCAATTTAGTTAATAAAGGCCTACTACTGGAGCGAAACGGAATGCTTCGATGCTCGTGTTTCAGCCGCACGACCTCCGAGAGGCTTGGAAGAGACCTCATCTGAAAGGTGGATTCACAACGATCGAGTGTGTCGAACGTCAGCCCACTAGTTCAAACTTAAGGGTTCAAAAGTTCTGCCGAAATCACATAGGTCGTCATGTTTCAATTTCGTCTATAAAGGCCTACTACAAGAGCGAAACGGAATGCTTCGACGCTCGTGTTTCAGCCGCACGACCTCCGAGAGGCTTGGAAGAGACCTCATCTGAAAGGTGGATTCAAAACGATCGAGTGTGTCGAATGTCAGCCTACTAGTTCAAACTTAAGGGTTCTAAAGTTCTGCCGAAATCACATAGGTCGACATGTTACAATTTAGTCAATAAAGGCCTACGACTGGAGCGAAACTGAATGCTTTGACAGTCGCCGCTCGGCCGCACGAACTCCGAGAGGATTGCAAGAGACCTCATCTGAAAGGTGGATTCAAAACGATCGAGTGTGTCGAATGTCAGTCTACTAGCTCAAACTTAAAGGTTCAAAAGTTCTGCCGAAATCACAAAGGTCATCATGTGACAATTTAGTCAATAAAGGCCTACTCCTGGAGCGAAACGGAATGCTTCGAAGCTCGTGTTTCGGCTGCACGACCTCCGAGAGGCTTAGAAGAGACCTCATCTGAAAGGTGGATTCACAACGATCGAGTGTGTCGAACGTCAGCCCACAATCTCAAACTTAAGGGTTCAAAAGTTCTGCCGAAATCACATAGGTCGTCATGTTACAATTTAGTCAAGAAAGGCCTACTATTGGAGCGAAACGGAATGCTTCGAAGCTCGTGTTTCGGCTGCACGAACTCCGAGAGGATTGGAAGAGACCGCATCTGAAAGGTGGATTCACAACGATCGAGTGTGTCAAACGTCACCCCACTAGCTCAAACTTAAGGGTTCAAAAGTTCTGCCGAAATCACATAGGTCGTCATGTTTCAATTTAGTCAATAAAGGCCAACTACTGGAGCGAAACGGAATGCTTCGACACTCGTGTTTCAGCCGCACGACCTCCGAGAGGCTTGGAAGAGACCTCATCTGAAAGGTGGATTCACAACGATCGAGTTTGTCGAACGTCAGCCCACAAGCTCAAACTTAAGGGATCCAAAAGTTCTGCCGAAATCACATAGGTCGTCATGTTACAATTTAGTCAATAAAGGACTAGTAATGGAGCGAAACGGAATGCTTCGACGCTCGTGTTTCGGTCGCACGACTTACGAGAGGCTTGGAAGAGACCTCATATGAAAGGTGGATTCACAACGATCGAGTGTGTCGAACGTCAGCCCACAATCTCAAACTTAAGGGTTCAAAAGTTCTGCTGAAATTATATCGGTCGTCATGTTACAATTTAGTCAATAAAGGCCTACGACTGGAGCGAAACGGAATGCTTCGACGCTTGTGTTTCGGCCGCACGACCTCCGAGAGGCTTGGAAGAGACCTCATCTGAAAGGTGGATTCACAACGATCGAGTGTGTCGAATGTCAGCCCACAATCTCAAACTTAAGGGTTCAAAGGTTCTGCCGAAATCACATAGGTCGTCATGTTACAATTTAGTCAAAGGACTAGTCCTGGAGCGAAACGGAATGCTTCGAAGCTCGTGTTTCGGCTGCACGAATCCGAGAGGATTGGAAGAGACATCATCTGAAAGGTGGATTCACAACGATCGAGTGTGTCGAACGTCAGCCCACTAGCTCAAACTTAAGGGTTCCAAAGTTCTGCCGAAATCACAAAAGTCGTCATGTTTCAATTTAGTCAATAAAGGCCTACTCCTGGAGCGAAACGGAATGCTTCGATGCTCGTGATTCAGCCGCACGACCTCCGAGAGGCTTGGAAGAGACCTCATCTGAAAGGTGGATTCACAACGATCGAGTGTGTCGAACGTCAGCCCACTAGTTCAAACTTAAGGGTTAGAAAGTTCTGCCGAAATCACATAGGTCGTCATGTTACAATTTAGTCAAGAAAGGCCTACTATTGGAGCGAAACGGAATGCTTCGAAGCTCGTGTTTCAGCTGCACGAACTCCGAGAGGATTGGAAGAGACCTCATCTGAAAGGTGGATTCACAACAATTGAGTGTGTCAAACGTCAGCCCACTAGCTCAAACTTAAGGGTTCAAAAGTTCTGCCGAAATCACATAGGTCGTCATGTTTCAATTTAGTCAATAAAGGCCAACTACTGGAGCGAAACGGAATGCTTCGACGCTCGTGTTTCAGCCGCACGACCTCCGAGAGGCTTGGAAGAGACCTCATCTGAAAGGTGGTTTCACAACGATCGAGTGTGTCGAACGTCAGCTCACAAGCTCAAACTTAAGGGTTCAAAAGTTCTACCGAAATCACATAGGTCGTCATGTTACAATTTAGTCAATAAAGGACTAGTACTGGAGCGAAACGGAATGCTTCGACGCTCGTGTTTCGGTCGCACGACTTACGAGAGGCTTGGAAGAGACCTCATATGAAAGGTGGATTCACAACGATCGAGTGTGTCGAACGTCAGCCCACAATCTCAAACTTAAGGGTTCAAAAGTTCTGCCGAAATCATATCGGTCGTCATGTTACAATTTAGTCAATAAAGGCCTACGACTGGAGCGAAACGGAATGCTTCGACGCTTGTGTTTCGGCCGCACGACCTCCGAGAGGCTTGGAAGAGACCTCATCTGAAAGGTGGATTCACAACGATCGAGTGTGTCGAATGTCAGCCCACAATCTCAAACTTAAGGGTTCAAAGGTTCTGCCGAAATCACATAGGTCGTCATGTTACAATTTAGTCAAAGGACTAGTCCTGGAGCGAAACGGAATGCTTCGAAGCTCGTGTTTCGGCTGCAGGAACTCCGAGAGGATTGGAAGAGACATCATCTGAAAGGTGGATTCACAACGATCGAGTGTGTCGAACGTCAGCCCACTAGCTCAAACTTAAGGGTTCCAAAGTTCTGCCGAAATCACAAAAGTCGTCATGTTTCAATTTAGTCAATAAAGGCCTACTACTGGAGCGAAACGGAATGCTTCGATGCTCGTGATTCAGCCGCACGACCTCCGAGAGGCTTGGAAGAGACCTCATCTGAAAGGTGGATTCACAACGATCGAGTGTGTCGAACGTCAGCCCACTAGTTCAAACTTAAGGGTTCAAAAGTTCTGCCGAAATCACATAGGTCGTCATGTTACAATTTAGTCAAGAAAGGCCTACTATTGGAGCGAAACGGAATGCTTCGAAGCTCGTGTTTCAGCTGCACGAACTCCGAGAGGATTGGAAGAGACCTCATCTGAAAGGTGGATTCACTACAATTGAGTGTGTCAAACGTCAGCCCACTAGCTCAAACTTAAGGGTTCAAAAGTTCTGCCGAAATCACATAGGTCGTCATGTTTCAATTTAGTCAATAAAGGCCAACTACTGGAGCGAAACGGAATGCTTCGACGCTCGTGTTTCAGCCGCACGACCTCCGAGAGGCTTGGAAGAGACCTCATCTGAAAGGTGGTTTCACAACGATCGAGTGTGTCGAACGTCAGCTCACAAGCTCAAACTTAAGGGTTCAAAAGTTCTGCCGAAATCACATAGGTCGTCATGTTACAATTTAGTCAATAAAAGACTAGTACTGGAGCGAAACGGAATGCTTCGACGCTCGTGTTTCGGTCGCACGACTTACGAGAGGCTTGGAAGAGATCTCATCTGAAAGGTGGATTCACAACGATCGAGTGTGTCGAACGTCAGCCCACAATCTCAAACTTAAGGGTTCAAAAGTTCTGCCGAAATCATATCGGTCGTCATGTTACAATTTAGTCAATAAAGGCCTACGACTGGAGCGAAACGGAATGCTTCGTCGCTTGTGTTTCGGCCGCACGACCTCAGAGAGGCTTGGAAGAGACCTCATCTGAAAGGTGGATTCACAACGATCGAGTGTGTCGAACGTCAGCCCACTAGTTCAAACTTAAGGGTTCAAAAGTTCTGCCGAAATCACATAGGTCGTCATGTTTCAATTTAGTCAATAAAGGCCTACTACTGGAGCGAAACGGAATGCTTCGAAGCTCGTGTTTCGGCTGTACGAACTCCGAGAGGATTGGAAGAGACCTCATATGAAAGGTGGATTCACAACGATCGATTGTGTCGAACGTCAGCCCACTAGCTCAAACTTAAGGGTTCCAAAGTTCTGCCGAAATCACAAAAGTCGTCATGTTTCAATTTGTTAATAAAGGCCTACTACTGGAGCGAAACGGAATGCTTCGATGCTCGTGTTTCAGCCGCACGACCTCCGAGAGGCTTGGAAGAGACCTCATCTGAAAGGTGGATTCACAACGATCGAGTGTGTCGAACGTCAGCCCACTAGTTCAAACTTAAGGGTTCAAAAGTTCTGCCGAAATCACATAGGTCGTCATGTTTCAATTTAGTCAATAAAGGCCTACTACTAGAGCGAAACGGAATGCTTCGACGCTCGTGTTTCAGCCGCACGACCTCCGAGAGGCTTGGAAGAGACCTCATCTGAAAGGTGGATTCAAAACGATCGAGTGTGTCGAATGTCAGCCTACTAGTTCAAACTTAAGGGTTCTAAAGTTCTGCCGAAATCACATAGGTCGACATGTTACAATTTAGTCAATAAAGGCCTACGACTGGAGCGAAACTGAATGCTTTGACCGTCGCCGCTCGGCCGCACGAACTCCGAGAGGATTGCAAGAGACCTCATCTGAAAGGTGGATTCAAAACGATCGAGTGTGTCGAATGTCAGTCTACGAGCTCAAACTTAAAGGTTCAAAAGTTCTGCCGAAATCACAAAGGTCATCATGTGAAAATTTAGTCAATAAAGGCCTACTCATGGAGCGAAACGGAATGCTTCGAAGCTCGTGTTTCGGCTGCACGACCTCCGAGAGGCTTAGAAGAGACCTCATCTGAAAGGTGGATTCACAACGATCGAGTGTGTCGAACGTCAGCCCACAATCTCAAACTTAAGGGTTCAAAAGTTCTGCCGAAATCACATAGGTCGTCATGTTACAATTTAGTCAAGAAAGGCCTACTATTGGAGCGAAACGGAATGCTTCGAAGCTCGTGTTTCGGCTGCACGAACTCCGAGAGGATTGGAAGAGACCTCATCTGAAAGGTGGATTCACAACGATCGAGTGTGTCGAACGTCAGCCCACTAGCTCAAACTTAAGGGTTCCAAAGTTCTGCCGAAATCACAAAAGTCGTCATGTTTCAATTTAGTTAATAAAGGCCTACTACTGGAGCGAAACGGAATGCTTCGATGCTCGTGTTTCAGCCGCACGACCTCCGAGAGGCTTGGAAGAGACCTCATCTGAAAGGTGGATTCACAACGATCGAGTGTGTCGAACGTCAGCCCACTAGTTCAAACTTAAGGGTTCAAAAGTTCTGCCGAAATCACATAGGTCGTCATGTTTCAATTTCGTCTATAAAGGCCTACTACAAGAGCGAAACGGAATGCTTCGACGCTCGTGTTTCAGCCGCACGACCTCCGAGAGGCTTGGAAGAGACCTCATCTGAAAGGTGGATTCAAAACGATCGAGTGTGTCGAATGTCAGCCTACTAGTTCAAACTTAAGTGTTCTAAAGTTCTGCCGAAATCACATAGGTCGACATGTTACAATTTAGTCAATAAAGGCCTACGACTGGAGCGAAACTGAATGCTTTGACAGTCGCCGCTCGGCCGCACGAACTCCGAGAGGATTGCAAGAGACCTCATCTGAAAGGTGGATTCAAAACGATCGAGTGTGTCGAATTTCAGTCTACTAGCTCAAACTTAAAGGTTCAAAAGTTCTGCCGAAATCACAAAGGTCATCATGTGACAATTTAGTCAATAAAGGCCTACTCCTGGAGCGAAACGGAATGCTTCGAAGCTCGTGTTTCGGCTGCACGACCTCCGAGAGGC
Organism: Phycodurus eques; assembly: GCF_024500275.1. Classification (NCBI taxonomy): domain Eukaryota; kingdom Metazoa; phylum Chordata; class Actinopteri; order Syngnathiformes; family Syngnathidae; genus Phycodurus; species Phycodurus eques. Next base: position 62,468 of record NW_026904067.1, on the reverse strand, counting down.
TTAGAAGAGACCTCATCTGAAAGGTGGATTCACAACGATCGAGTGTGTCGAACGTCAGCCCACAATCTCAAACTTAAGGGTTCAAAAGTTCTGCCGAAATCACATAGGTCGTCATGTTACAATTTAGTCAATAAAGGACTAGTAATGGAGCGAAACGGAATGCTTCGACGCTCGTGTTTCGGTCGCACGACTTACGAGAGGCTTGGAAGAGACCTCATATGAAAGGTGGATTCACAACGATCGAGTGTGTCGAACGTCAGCCCACAATCTCAAACTTAAGGGTTCAAAAGTTCTGCCGAAATCATATCGGTCGTCATGTTACAATTTAGTCAATAAAGGCCTACGACTGGAGCGAAACGGAATGCTTCGACGCTTGTGTTTCGGCCGCACGACCTCCGAGAGGCTTGGAAGAGACCTCATCTGAAAGGTGGATTCACAACGATCGAGTGTGTCGAATGTCAGCCCACAATCTCAAACTTAAGGGTTCAAAGGTTCTGCCGAAATCACATAGGTCGTCATGTTACAATTTAGTCAAAGGACTAGTCCTGGAGCGAAACGGAATGCTTCGAAGCTCGTGTTTCGGCTGCAGGAACTCCGAGAGGATTGGAAGAGACATCATCTGAAAGGTGGATTCACAACGATCGAGTGTGTCGAACGTCAGCCCACTAGCTCAAACTTAAGGGTTCCAAAGTTCTGCCGAAATCACAAAAGTCGTCATGTTTCAATTTAGTCAATAAAGGCCTACTACTGGAGCGAAACGGAATGCTTCGATGCTCGTGATTCAGCCGCACGACCTCCGAGAGGCTTGGAAGAGACCTCATCTGAAAGGTGGATTCACAACGATCGAGTGTGTCGAACGTCAGCCCACTAGTTCAAACTTAAGGGTTCAAAAGTTCTGCCGAAATCACATAGGTCGTCATGTTACAATTTAGTCAAGAAAGGCCTACTATTGGAGCGAAACGGAATGCTTCGAAGCTCGTGTTTCAGCTGCACGAACTCCGAGAGGATTGGAAGAGACCTCATCTGAAAGGTGGATTCACTACAATTGAGTGTGTCAAACGTCAGCCCACTAGCTCAAACTTAAGGGTTCAAAAGTTCTGCCGAAATCACATAGGTCGTCATGTTTCAATTTAGTCAATAAAGGCCAACTACTGGAGCGAAACGGAATGCTTCGACGCTCGTGTTTCAGCCGCACGACCTCCGAGAGGCTTGGAAGAGACCTCATCTGAAAGGTGGTTTCACAACGATCGAGTGTGTCGAACGTCAGCTCACAAGCTCAAACTTAAGGGTTCAAAAGTTCTGCCGAAATCACATAGGTCGTCATGTTACAATTTAGTCAATAAAGGACTAGTACTGGAGCGAAACGGAATGCTTCGACGCTCGTGTTTCGGTCGCACGACTTACGAGAGGCTTGGAAGAGATCTCATCTGAAAGGTGGATTCACAACGATCGAGTGTGTCGAACGTCAGCCCACAATCTCAAACTTAAGGGTTCAAAAGTTCTGCCGAAATCATATCGGTCGTCATGTTACAATTTAGTCAATAAAGGCCTACGACTGGAGCGAAACGGAATGCTTCGTCGCTTGTGTTTCGGCCGCACGACCTCAGAGAGGCTTGGAAGAGACCTCATCTGAAAGGTGGATTCACAACGATCGAGTGTGTCGAACGTCAGCCCACTAGTTCAAACTTAAGGGTTCAAAAGTTCTGCCGAAATCACATAGGTCGTCATGTTTCAATTTAGTCAATAAAGGCCTACTACTGGAGCGAAACGGAATGCTTCGAAGCTCGTGTTTCGGCTGTACGAACTCCGAGAGGATTGGAAGAGACCTCATATGAAAGGTGGATTCACAACGATCGATTGTGTCGAACGTCAGCCCACTAGCTCAAACTTAAGGGTTCCAAAGTTCTCCCGAAATCACAAAAGTCGTCATGTTTCAATTTAGTCAATAAAGGCCTACTACTGGAGCGAAACGGAATGCTTCGATGCTCGTGATTCAGCCGCACGACCTCCGAGAGGCTTGGAAGAGACCTCATCTGAAAGGTGGATTCACAACGATCGAGTGTGTCGAACGTCAGCCCACTAGTTCAAACTTAAGGGTTCAAAAGTTCTGCCGAAATCACATAGGTCGTCATGTTACAATTTAGTCAAGAAAGGCCTACTATTGGAGCGAAACGGAATGCTTCGAAGCTCGTGTTTCAGCTGCACGAACTCCGAGAGGATTGGAAGAGACCTCATCTGAAAGGTGGATTCACAACAATTGAGTGTGTCAAACGTCAGCCCACTAGCTCAAACTTAAGGGTTCAAAAGTTCTGCCGAAATCACATAGGTCGTCATGTTTCAATTTAGTCAATAAAGGCCAACTACAGGAGCGAAACGGAATGCTTCGACGCTCGTGTTTCAGCCGCACGACCTCCGAGAGGCTTGGAAGAGACCTCATCTGAAAGGTGGTTTCACAACGATCGAGTGTGTCGAACGTCAGCTCACAAGCTCAAACTTAAGGGTTCAAAAGTTCTGCCGAAATCACATAGGTCGTCATGTTACAATTTAGTCAATAAAGGACTAGTAATGGAGCGAAACGGAATGCTTCGACGCTCGTGTTTCGGTCGCACGACTTACGAGAGGCTTGGAAGAGACCTCATATGAAAGGTGGATTCACAACGATCGAGTGTGTCGAACGTCAGCCCACAATCTCAAACTTAAGGGTTCAAAAGTTCTGCCGAAATCATATCGGTCGTCATGTTACAATTTAGTCAATAAAGGCCTACGACTGGAGCGAAACGGAATGCTTCGACGCTTGTGTTTCGGCCGCACGACCTCCGAGAGGCTTGGAAGAGACCTCATCTGAAAGGTGGATTCACAACGATCGAGTGTGTCGAATGTCAGCCCACAATCTCAAACTTAAGGGTTCAAAGGTTCTGCCGAAATCACATAGGTCGTCATGTTACAATTTAGTCAAAGGACTAGTCCTGGAGCGAAACGGAATGCTTCGAAGCTCGTGTTTCGGCTGCACGAACTCCGAGAGGATTGGAAGAGACATCATCTGAAAGGTGGATTCACAACGATCGAGTGTGTCGAACGTCAGCCCACTAGCTCAAACTTAAGGGTTCCAAAGTTCTCCCGAAATCACAAAAGTCGTCATGTTTCAATTTAGTCAATAAAGGCCTACTACTGGAGCGAAACGGAATGCTTCGATGCTCGTGATTCAGCCGCACGACCTCCGAGAGGCTTGGAAGAGACCTCATCTGAAAGGTGGATTCACAACGATCGAGTGTGTCGAACGTCAGCCCACTAGTTCAAACTTAAGGGTTCAAAAGTTCTGCCGAAATCACATAGGTCGTCATGTTACAATTTAGTCAAGAAAGGCCTACTATTGGAGCGAAACGGAATGCTTCGAAGCTCGTGTTTCAGCTGCACGAACTCCGAGAGGATTGGAAGAGACCTCATCTGAAAGGTGGATTCACAACAATTGAGTGTGTCAAACGTCAGCCCACTAGCTCAAACTTAAGGGTTCAAAAGTTCTGCCGAAATCACATAGGTCGTCATGTTTCAATTTAGTCAATAAAGGCCAACTACAGGAGCGAAACGGAATGCTTCGACGCTCGTGTTTCAGCCGCACGACCTCCGAGAGGCTTGGAAGAGACCTCATCTGAAAGGTGGTTTCACAACGATCGAGTGTGTCGAACGTCAGCTCACAAGCTCAAACTTAAGGGTTCAAAAGTTCTGCCGAAATCACATAGGTCGTCATGTTACAATTTAGTCAATAAAGGACTAGTACTGGAGCGAAACGGAATGCTTCGACGCTCGTGTTTCGGTCGCACGACTTACGAGAGGCTTGGAAGAGACCTCATCTGAAAGGTGGATTCACAACGATCGAGTGTGTCGAACGTCAGCCCACAATCTCAAACTTAAGGGTTCAAAAGTTCTGCCGAAATCATATCGGTCGTCATGTTACAATTTAGTCAATAAAGGCCTACGACTGGAGCGAAACGGAATGCTTCGTCGCTTGTGTTTCGGCCGCACGACCTCAGAGAGGCTTGGAAGAGACCTCATCTGAAAGGTGGATTCACAACGATCGAGTGTGTCGAACGTCAGCCCACTAGTTCAAACTTAAGGGTTCAAAAGTTCTGCCGAAATCACATAGGTCGTCATGTTTCAATTTAGTCAATAAAGGCCTACTACTGGAGCGAAACGGAATGCTTCGAAGCTCGTGTTTCGGCTGTACGAACTCCGAGAGGATTGGAAGAGACCTCATATGAAAGGTGGATTCACAACGATCGATTGTGTCGAACGTCAGCCCACTAGCTCAAACTTAAGGGTTCCAAAGTTCTGCCGAAATCACAAAAGTCGTCATGTTTCAATTTGTTAATAAAGGCCTACTACTGGAGCGAAACGGAATGCTTCGATGCTCGTGTTTCAGCCGCACGACCTCCGAGAGGCTTGGAAGAGACCTCATCTGAAAGGTGGATTCACAACGATCGAGTGTGTCGAACGTCAGCCCACTAGTTCAAACTTAAGGGTTCAAAAGTTCTGCCGAAATCACATAGGTCGTCATGTTTCAATTTAGTCAATAAAGGCCTACTACTAGAGCGAAACGGAATGCTTCGACGCTCGTGTTTCAGCCGCACGACCTCCGAGAGGCTTGGAAGAGACCTCATCTGAAAGGTGGATTCAAAACGATCGAGTGTGTCGAATGTCAGCCTACTAGTTCAAACTTAAGGGTTCTAAAGTTCTGCCGAAATCACATAGGTCGACATGTTACAATTTAGTCAATAAAGGCCTACGACTGGAGCGAAACTGAATGCTTTGACCGTCGCCGCTCGGCCGCACGAACTCCGAGAGGATTGCAAGAGACCTCATCTGAAAGGTGGATTCAAAACGATCGAGTGTGTCGAATGTCAGTCTACTAGCTCAAACTTAAAGGTTCAAAAGTTCTGCCGAAATCACAAAGGTCATCATGTGAAAATTTAGTCAATAAAGGCCTACTCATGGAGCGAAACGGAATGCTTCGAAGCTCGTGTTTCGGCTGCACGACCTCCGAGAGGCTTAGAAGAGACCTCATCTGAAAGGTGGATTCACAACGATCGAGTGTGTCGAACGTCAGCCCACAATCTCAAACTTAAGGGTTCAAAAGTTCTGCCGAAATCACATAGGTCGTCATGTTACAATTTAGTCAAGAAAGGCCTACTATTGGAGCGAAACGGAATGCTTCGAAGCTCGTGTTTCGGCTGCACGAACTCCGAGAGGATTGGAAGAGACCTCATCTGAAAGGTGGATTCACAACGATCGAGTGTGTCGAACGTCAGCCCACTAGCTCAAACTTAAGGGTTCCAAAGTTCTGCCGAAATCACAAAAGTCGTCATGTTTCAATTTAGTTAATAAAGGCCTACTACTGGAGCGAAACGGAATGCTTCGATGCTCGTGTTTCAGCCGCACGACCTCCGAGAGGCTTGGAAGAGACCTCATCTGAAAGGTGGATTCACAACGATCGAGTGTGTCGAACGTCAGCCCACTAGTTCAAACTTAAGGGTTCAAAAGTTCTGCCGAAATCACATAGGTCGTCATGTTTCAATTTAGTCAATAAAGGCCTACTACTAGAGCGAAACGGAATGCTTCGACGCTCGTGTTTCAGCCGCACGACCTCCGAGAGGCTTGGAAGAGACCTCATCTGAAAGGTGGATTCAAAACGATCGAGTGTGTCGAATGTCAGCCTACTAGTTCAAACTTAAGGGTTCTAAAGTTCTGCCGAAATCACATAGGTCGACATGTTACAATTTAGTCAATAAAGGCCTACGACTGGAGCGAAACTGAATGCTTTGACAGTCGCCGCTCGGCCGCACGAACTCCGAGAGGATTGCAAGAGACCTCATCTGAAAGGTGGATTCAAAACGATCGAGTGTGTCGAATGTCAGTCTACTAGCTCAAACTTAAAGGTTCAAAAGTTCTGCCGAAATCACAAAGGTCATCATGTGACAATTTAGTCAATAAAGGCCTACTCCTGGAGCGAAACGGAATGCTTCGAAGCTCGTGTTTCGGCTGCACGACCTCCGAGAGGCTTAGAAGAGACCTCATCTGAAAGGTGGATTCACAACGATCGAGTGTGTCGAACGTCAGCCCACAATCTCAAACTTAAGGGTTCAAAAGTTCTGCCGAAATCACATAGGTCGTCATGTTACAATTTAGTCAAGAAAGGCCTACTATTGGAGCGAAACGGAATGCTTCGAAGCTCGTGTTTCGGCTGCACGAACTCTGAGAGGATTGGAAGAGACCTCATCTGAAAGGTGGATTCAAAACGATCGAGTGTGTCGAATGTCAGTCTACTAGCTCAAACTTAAAGGTTCATAAGTACTGCCTAAATCACATAGGTCGTCATGTTACAATTTAGTCAAGAAAGGCCTACTATTGGAGCGAAACGGAATGCTTCGAAGTTCGTGTTTCGGCTGCACGAACTCCGAGAGGATTGGAAGAGACCTCATCTGAAAGGTGGATTCACAACGATCGAGTGTGTCAAACGTCACCCCACTAGCTCAAACTTAAGGGTTCAAAAGTTCTGCCGAAATCACATAGGTCGTCATGTTTCAATTTAGTCAATAAAGGCCAACTACTGGAGCGAAACGGAATGCTTCGACGCTCGTGTTTCAGCCGCACGACCTCCGAGAGGCTTGGAAGAGACCTCACCTGAAAGGTGGATTCACAACGATCGAGTGTGTCAAACGTCAGCCCACAAGCTCAAACTTAAGGGTTCAAAAGTTCTGCCGAAATCACATAGGTCGTCATGTTACAATTTAGTCAATAAAGGACTAGTAATGGAGCGAAACGGAATGCTTCGACGCTCGTGTTTCGGTTGCACGACTTACGAGAGGCTTGGAAGAGACCTCATCTGAAAGGTGGATTCACAACGATCGAGTGTGTCGAACGTCAGCCCACAATCTCAAACTTAAGGGTTCAAAAGTTCTGCCGAAATCATATCGGTCGTCATGTTACAATTTAGTCAATAAAGGCCTACGACTGGAGCGAAACGGAATGCTTCGACGCTTGTGTTTCGGCCGCACGACCTCCGAGAGGCTTGGAAGAGACCTCATCTGAAAGGTGGATTCACAACGATCGAGTGTGTCGAATGTCAGCCCACAATCTCAAACTTAAGGGTTCAAAGGTTCTGCCGAAATCACATAGGTCGTCATGTTACAATTTAGTCAAAGGACTAGTCCTGGAGCGAAACGGAATGCTTCGAAGCTCGTGTTTCGGCTGCACGAACTCCGAGAGGATTGGAAGAGACATCATCTGAAAGGTGGATTCACAACGAACGAGTGTGTCGAAGGTCAGCCCACTAGCTCAAACTTAAGGGATCAAAAGTTCTGCCGAAATCACATAGGTCGTCATGTTTCAATTTAGTCAATAAAGGCCTACTACTGGAGCGAAACGGAATGCTTCGACGCTCGTGTTTCAGCCGCACGACCTCCGAGAGGATTGGAAGAGACCTCATATGAAAGGTGGATTCACAACGATCGAGTGTGTCGAACGTCAGCCCACTAGCTCAAACTTAAGGGTTCCAAAGTTCTGCCGAAATCACAAAAGTCGTCATGTTTCAATTTAGTCAATAAAGGCCTACTACTGGAGCGAAACGGAATGCTTCGACGCTCGTGTTTCAGCCGCACGACCTCCGAGAGGATTGGAAGAGACCTCATATGAAAGGTGGATTCACAACGATCGAGTGTGTCGAACGTCAGCCCACTAGCTCAAACTTAAGGGTTCCAAAGTTCTGCCGAAATCACAAAAGTCGTCATGTTTCAATTTAGTCAATAAAGGCCAACTACTGGAGCGAAACGGAATGCTTCGATGCTCGTGTTTCAGCCGCACGACCTCCGAGAGGCTTGGAAGAGACCTCATCTGAAAGGTGGATTCAAAACGATCGAGTGTGTCGAATGTCAGCCTACTAGTTCAAACTTAAGGGTTCTAAAGTTCTGCCGAAATCACATCGGTCGACATGTTACAATTTAGTCAATAAAGGCCTACGACTGGAGCGAAACTGAATGCTTTGACAGTCGCCGCTCGGCCGCACGAACTCCGAGAGGATTGCAAGAGACCTCATCTGAAAGGTGGATTCAAAACGATCGAGTGTGTCGAATGTCAGTCTACTAGCTCAAACTTAAAGGTTCAAAAGTTCTGCCGAAATCACAAAAGTCGTCATGTTTCAATTTAGTCAATAAAGGCCTACTACTGGAGCGAAACGGAATGCTTCGATGCTCGTGTTTCAGCCGCACGACCTCCGAGAGGCTTGGAAGAGACCTCATCTGAAAGGTGGATTCAAAACGATCGAGTGTGTCGAATGTCAGCCTACTAGTTCAAACTTAAGGGTTCTAAAGTTCTGCCGAAATCACATAGGTCGTCATGTTACAATTTAGTCAAGAAAGGCCTACTATTGGAGCGAAACGGAATGCTTCGAAGCTCGTGTCTCGGCTGCACGAACTCCGAGAGGATTGGAAGAGACCTCATCTGAAAGGTGGATTCACAACGATCGAGTGTGTCAAACGTCACCCCACTAGCTCAAACTTAAGGGTTCAAAGGTTCTGCCGAAATCACATAGGTCGTCATGTTTCAATTTAGTCAATAAAGGCCAACTACTGGAGCGAAACGGAATGCTTCGACGCTCGTGTTTCAGCCGCACGACCTCCGAGAGGCTTGGAAGAGACCTCATCTGAAAGGTGGATTCACAACGATCGAGTGTGTCGAACGTCAGCCCACAAGCTCAAACTTAAGGGTTCAAAAGTTCTGCCGAAATCACATAGGTCGTCATGTTACAATTTAGTCAATAAAGGACTAGTAATGGAGCGAAACGGAATGCTTCGACGCTCGTGTTTCGGTTGCACGACTTACGAGAGGCTTGGAAGAGACCTCATCTGAAAGGTGGATTCACAACGATCGAGTGTGTCGAACGTCAGCCCACAATCTCAAACTTAAGGGTTCAAATGTTCTGCCGAAATCATATCGGTCGTCATGTTACAATTTAGTCAAAGGACTAGTCCTGGAGCGAAACGGAATGCTTCGAAGCTCGTGTTTCGGCTGCACGAACTCCGAGAGGATTGGAAGAGACATCATCTGAAAGGTGGATTCACAACGATCGAGTGTGTCGAAGGTCAGCCCACTAGCTCAAACTTAAGGGATCAAAAGTTCTGCCGAAATCACATAGGTCGTCATGTTTCAATTTAGTCAATAAAGGCCTACTACTGGAGCGAAACGGAATGCTTCGACGCTCGTGTTTCAGCCGCACGGCCTCCGAGAGGATTGGAAGAGACCTCATATGAAAGGTGGATTCACAACGATCGAGTGTGTCGAACGTCAGCCCACTAGCTCAAACTTAAGGGTTCCAAAGTTCTGCCGCAATCACAAAAGTCGTCATGTTTCAATTTAGTCAATAAAGGCCAACTACTGGAGCGAAACGGAATGCTTCGATGCTCGTGTTTCAGCCGCACGACCTCCGAGAGGCTTGGAAGAGACCTCATCTGAAAGGTGGATTCAAAACGATCGAGTGTGTCGAATGTCAGCCTACTAGTTCAAACTTAAGGGTTCTAAAGTTCTGCCGAAATCACATAGGTCGACATGTTACAATTTAGTCAATAAAGGCCTACGACTGGAGCGAAACTGAATGCTTTGATAGTCGCCGCTCGGCCGCACGAACTCCGAGAGGATTGCAATAGACCTCATCTGAAAGGTGGATTCAAAACGATCGAGTGTGTCGAATGTCAGTCTACTAGCTCAAACTTTAAGGTTCAAAAGTTCTGCCGAAATCACAAAAGTCGTCATGTTTCAATTTAGTCAATAAAGGCCTACTACTGGAGCGAAACGGAATGCTTCGATGCTCGTGTTTCAGCCGCACGACCTCCGAGAGGCTTGGAAGAGACCTCATCTGAAAGGTGGATTCAAAACGATCCAGTGTGTCGAATGTCAGCCTACTAGTTCAAACTTAAGGGTTCTAAAGTTCTGCCGAAATCACATAGGTCGACATGTTACAATTTAGTCAATAAAGGCCTACTCCTGGAGCGAAACGGAATGCTTCGAAGCTCGTGTTTCGGCTGCACGACCTCCGAGAGGCTTAGAAGAGACCTCATCTGAAAGGTGGATTCACAACGATCGAGTGTGTCGAACGTCAGCCCACAATCTCAAACTTAAGGGTTCTAAAGTTCTGCCGAAATCACATAGGTCGTCATGTTACAATTTAGTCAAGAAAGGCCTACTATTGGAGCGAAACGGAATGCTTCGAAGCTCGTGTCTCGGCTGCACGAACTCCGAGAGGATTGGAAGAGACCTCATCTGAAAGGTGGATTCACAACGATCGAGTGTGTCAAACGTCACCCCACTAGCTCAAACTTAAGGGTTCAAAGGTTCTGCCGAAATCACATAGGTCGTCATGTTTCAATTTAGTCAATAAAGGCCAACTACTGGAGCGAAACGGAATGCTTCGACGCTCGTGTTTCAGCCGCACGACCTCCGAGAGGCTTGGAAGAGACCTCATCTGAAAGGTGGATTCACAACGATCGAGTGTGTCGAACGTCAGCCCACAAGCTCAAACTTAAGGGTTCAAAAGTTCTGCCGAAATCACATAGGTCGTCATGTTACAATTTAGTCAATAAAGGACTAGTAATGGAGCGAAACGGAATGCTTCGACGCTCGTGTTTCGGTTGCACGACTTACGAGAGGCTTGGAAGAGACCTCATCTGAAAGGTGGATTCACAACGATCGAGTGTGTCGAACGTCAGCCCACAATCTCAAACTTAAGGGTTCAAATGTTCTGCCGAAATCATATCGGTCGTCATGTTACAATTTAGTCAAAGGACTAGTCCTGGAGCGAAACGGAATGCTTCGAAGCTCGTGTTTCGGCTGCACGAACTCCGAGAGGATTGGAAGAGACATCATCTGAAAGGTGGATTCACAACGATCGAGTCTGTCGAAGGTCAGCCCACTAGCTCAAACTTAAGGGATCAAAAGTTCTGCCGAAATCACATAGGTCGTTATGTTTCAATTTAGTCAATAAAGGCCTACTACTGGAGCTAAACGGAATGGTTCGACGCTCGTGTTTCGGCCGCACGATCTCCGAGAAGCTTGGAAAAGACGTCATCTGAAAGGTGGATTCAAAACGATCGAGTGTTTCGAAGGTCAGCCTACTAGCTCAAACTTAAGGGTTCAAAAGTTCTGCCGAAATCACATTGGTCGTCATGTTTCAATTTAGTCAATAAAGGCCAACTACTGGAGCGAAACGGAATGCTTCGACGCTCGTGTTTCAGCCGCACGACCTCCGAGAGGCTTGGAAGAGACCTCATCTGAAAAGTGGATTCACAACGATCGAGTGTGTCGAACGTCAGCCCACAAGCTCAAACTTAAGGGTTCAAAAGTTCTGCCAAAATCACATAGGTCGTCATGTTACAATTTAGTCAATAAAGGACTAGTACTGGAGCGAAACGGAATGCTTCGACGCTCGTGTTTCGGTCGCAGGACCTACGAGAGGCTTGGAAGAGACCTCATCTGAAAGGTGGATTCACAACGATCGAGTGTGTCGAACGTCATCCCACAATCTCAAACTTAAGGGTTCAAAAGTTCTGCCGAAATCATATCGGTCGTCATGTTACAATTTAGTCAATAAAGGCCTACGACTGGAGCGAAACGGAATGCTTCGACGCTTGTGTTTCGGCCGCACGACCTCAGAGAGGCTTGGAAGAGACCTCATCTGAAAGGTGGATTCACAACGATCGAGTGTGTCGAATGTCAGCCCACAATCTCAAACTTAAGGGTTCAAAGGTTCTGCCGAAATCACATAGGTCGTCATGTTTCAATTTAGTCAGTAAAGGCCTACTACTGGAGCGAAACGGAATGCTTCGATGCTCGTGTTTCAGCCGCACGACCTCCGAGAGGCTTGGAAGAGACCTCATCTGAAAGGTGGATTCACAACGATCGAGTGTGTCGAACGTCAGCCCACAAGCTCAAACTTAAGGGTTCAAAAGTTCTGCCGAAATCACATAGGTCGTCATGTTACAATTTAGTCAAAGGACTAGTCCTGGAGCGAAACGGAATGCTTCGACGCTCGTGTTTCGGCCGCACGACCTACGAGAGGTTTGGAAGAGACCGCATCTGAAAGGTGGATTCCCAACGATCGAGTGTGTCGAACGTCAGCCCACTAGTTCAAACTTAAGGGTTCAAAAGTTCTGCATAAATCACATAGGTCGTCATGTTACAATTTAGTCAATAAAGGCCAACTACTGGAGCGAAACGGAATGCTTCGAAGCTCGTGTTTCGGCTGCACGAACTCCGAGAGGATTGGAAGAGACATCATCTGAAAGGTGGATTCACAACGATCGAGTGTGTCGAAGGTCAGCCCACTAGCTCAAACTTAAGGGATCAAAAGTTCTGCCGAAATCACATAGGTCGTCATGTTTCAATTTAGTCAATAAAGGCCTACTACTGGAGCGAAACGGAATGCTTCGACGCTCGTGTTTCAGACGCACGACCTCCGAGAGGCTTGGAAGAGACCTCATCTGAAAGGTGGATTCAAAACGATCGAGTGTGTCGAATGTCAGTCTACTAGCTCAAACTTAAAGGTTCAAAAGTTCTGCCTAAATCACATAGGTCGTCATGTTACAATTTAGTCAATAAAGTCTTCCTACTGGAGCTAAACGGAATGGTTAGACGCTCGTGTTTCGGCCGCACGATCTCCGAGAAGCTTGGAAAAGACGTCATCTGAAAGGTGGATTCAAAACGATCGAGTGTGTCGAATGTCAGCCTACTAGTTCAAACTTAAGGGTTCTAAAGTTCTGCCGAAATCACATAGGTCGACATGTTACAATTTAGTCAATAAAGGCCTACTCCTGGAGCGAAACGGAATGCTTCGAAGCTCGTGTTTCGGCTGCACGACCTCCGAGAGGCTTAGAAGAGACCTCATCTGAAAGGTGGATTCACAACGATCGAGTGTGTCGAACGTCAGCCCACAATCTCAAACTTAAGGGTTCAAAAGTTCTGCCGAAATCACATAGGTCGTCATGTTACAATTTAGTCAAGAAAGGCCTACTATTGGAGCGAAACGGAATGTTTCGAAGCTCGTGTCTCGGCTGCACGAACTCCGAGAGGATTGGAAGAGACCTCATCTGAAAGGTGGATTCACAACGATCGAGTGTGTCAAACGTCACCCCACTAGCTCAAACTTAAGGGTTCAAAGGTTCTGCCGAAATCACATAGGTCGTCATGTTTCAATTTAGTCAATAAAGGCCAACTACTGGAGCGAAACGGAATGCTTCGACGCTCGTGTTTCAGCCGCACGATCTCCGAGAGGCTTGGAAGAGACCTCATCTGAAAGGTGGATTCACAACGATCGAGTGTGTCGAACGTCAGCCCACAAGCTCAAACTTAAGGGTTCAAAAGTTCTGCCGAAATCACATAGGTCGTCATGATACAATTTAGTCAATAAAGGACTAGTAATGGAGCGAAACGGAATGCTTCGACGCTCGTGTTTCGGTTGCACGACTTACGAGAGGCTTGGAAGAGACCTCATCTGAAAGGTGGATTCACAACGATCGAGTGTGTCGAACGTCAGCCCACAATCTCAAACTTAAGGGTTCAAATGTTCTGCCGAAATCATATCGGTCGTCATGTTACAATTTAGTCAATAAAGGCCTACGACTGGAGCGAAACGGAATGGTTCGACGCTTGTGTTTCGGCCGCACGACCTCCGAGAGGCTTGGAAGAGACCTCATCTGAAAGGTGGATTCACAACGATCGAGTGTGTCGAATGTCAGCTCACAATCTCAAACTTAAGGGTTCAAAGGTTCTGCCGAAATCACATAGGTCGTCATGTTACAATTTAGTCAAAGGACTAGTCCTGGAGCGAAACGGAATGCTTCGAAGCTCGTGTTTCGGCTGCACGAACTCCGAGAGGATTGGAAGAGACATCATCTGAAAGGTGGATTCACAACGATCGAGTGTGTCGAACGTCAGCCCACTAGTTCAAACTTAAGGGTTCAAAAGTTCTGCCGAAATCACATAGGTCGTCATGTTTCAATTTAGTCAATAAAGGCCTACTACTGGAGCGAAACGGAATGCTTCGATGCTCGTGTTTCAGCCGCACGACCTCCGAGAGGCTTGGAAGAGACCTCATCTGAATGGTGGATTCACAACGATCGAGTGTGTCGAACGTCAGCCCACTAGTTCAAACTCAAGGGTTCAAAAGTTCTGCCGAAATCACATAGGTCGTCATGTTTCAATTTAGTCAATAAAGGCCTACTACTAGAGCGAAACGGAATGCTTCGACGCTCGTGTTTCAGCCGCACGACCTCCGAGAGGCTTGGAAGAGACCTCATCTGAAAGGTGGATTCAAAACGATCGAGTGTGTCGAATGTCAGCCTACTAGTTCAAACTTAAGGGTTCTAAAGTTCTGCCGAAATCACATAGGTCGACATGTTACAATTTAGTCAATAAAGGCCTACGACTGGAGCGAAACTGAATGCTTTGACCGTCGCCGCTCGGCCGCACGAACTCCGAGAGGATTGCAAGAGACCTCATCTGAAAGGTGGATTCAAAACGATCGAGTGTGTCGAATGTCAGTCTACTAGCTCAAACTTAAAGGTTCAAAAGTTCTGCCGAAATCACAAAGGTCATCATGTGAAAATTTAGTCAATAAAGGCCTACTCCTGGAGCGAAACGGAATGCTTCGAAGCTCGTGTTTCGGCTGCACGACCTCCGAGAGGCTTAGAAGAGACCTCATCTGAAAGGTGGATTCACAACGATCGAGTGTGTCGAACGTCAGCCCACAATCTCAAACTTAAGGGTTCAAAAGATCTGCCGAAATCACATAGGTCGTCATGTTACAATTTAGTCAAGAAAGGCCTACTATTGGAGCGAAACGGAATGCTTCGAAGCTCGTGTTTCGGCTGCACGAACTCCGAGAGGATTGGAAGAGACCTCATCTGAAAGGTGGATTCACAACGATCGAGTGTGTCAAACGTCAGCCCACTAGTTCAAACTTAAGGGTTCAAAAGTTCTGCCGAAATCACATAGGTCGTCATGTTTCAATTTAGTCAATAAAGGTCTACTACTGGAGCGAAACGGAATGCTTCGAAGCTCGTGTTTTGGCTGCACGAACTCCGAGAGGATTGGAAGAGACCTCATATGAAAGGTGGATTCACAACGATCGAGTGTGTCGAACGTCAGCCCACTAGCTCAAACTTAAGGGTTCCAAAGTTCTGCCGAAATCACAAAAGTCGTCATGTTTCAATTTAGTTAATAAAGGCCTACTACTGGAGCGAAACGGAATGCTTCGATGCTCGTGTTTCAGCCGCACGACCTCCGAGAGGCTTGGAAGAGACCTCATCTGAAAGGTGGATTCACAACGATCGAGTGTGTCGAACGTCAGCCCACTAGTTCAAACTTAAGAGTTCAAAAGTTCTGCCGAAATCACATAGGTCGTCATGTTTCAATTTAGTCAATAAAGGCCTACTACTAGAGCGAAACGGAATGCTTCGACGCTCGTGTTTCAGCCGCACGACCTCCGAGAGGCTTGGAAGAGACCTCATCTGAAAGGTGGATTCAAAACGATCGAGTGTGTCGAATGTCAGCCTACTAGTTCAAACTTAAGGGTTCTAAAGTTCTGCCGAAATCACATAGGTCGACATGTTACAATTTAGTCAATAAAGGCCTACGACTGGAGCGAAACTGAATGCTTTGACAGTCGCCGCTCGGCCGCACGAACTCCGAGAGGATTGCAAGAGACCTCATCTGAAAGGTGGATTCAAAACGATCGAGTGTGTCGAATGTCAGTCTACTAGCTCAAACTTAAAGGTTCAAAAGTTCTGCCGAAATCACAAAGGTCATCATGTGACAATTTAGTCAATAAAGGCCTACTCCTGGAGCGAAACGGAATGCTTCGAAGCTCGTGTTTCGGCTGCACGAACTCTGAGAGGATTGGAAGAGACCTCATCTGAAAGGTGGATTCAAAACGATCGAGTGTGTCGAATGTCAGTCTACTAGCTCAAACTTAAAGGTTCATAAGTACTGCCTAAATCACATAGGTCGTCATGTTACAATTTAGTCAAGAAAGGCCTACTATTGGAGCGAAACGGAATGCTTCGAAGCTCGTGTTTCGGCTGCACGAACTCCGAGAGGATTGGAACAGACCTCATCTGAAAGGTGGATTCACAACGATCGAGTGTGTCAAACGTCACCCCACTAGCTCAAACTTAAGGGTTCAAAAGTTCTGCCGAAATCACATAGGTCGTCATGTTTCAATTTAGTCAATAAAGGCCAACTACTGGAGCGAAACGGAATGCTTCGACGCTCGTGTTTCAGCCGCACGACCTCCGAGAGGCTTGGAAGAGACCTCACCTGAAAGGTGGATTCACAACGATCGAGTGTGTCGAACGTCAGCCCACAAGCTCAAACTTAAGGGTTCAAAAGTTCTGCCGAAATCACATAGGTCGTCATGTTACAATTTAGTCAATAAAGGACTAGTAATGGAGCGAAACGGAATGCTTCGACGCTCGTGTTTCGGTTGCACGACTTACGAGAGGCTTGGAAGAGACCTCATCTGAAAGGTGGATTCACAACGATCGAGTGTGTCGAACGTCAGCCCACAATCTCAAACTTAAGGGTTCAAAAGTTCTGCCGAAATCATATCGGTCGTCATGTTACAATTTAGTCAATAAAGGCCTACGACTGGAGCGAAACGGAATGCTTCGACGCTTGTGTTTCGGCCGCACGACCTCCGAGAGGCTTGGAAGAGACCTCATCTGAAAGGTGGATTCACAACGATCGAGTGTGTCGAATGTCAGCCCACAATCTCAAACTTAAGGGTTCAAAGGTTCTGCCGAAATCACATAGGTCGTCATGTTACAATTTAGTCAAAGGACTAGTCCTGGAGCGAAACGGAATGCTTCGAAGCTCGTGTTTCGGCTGCACGAACTCCGAGAGGATTGGAAGAGACATCATCTGAAAGGTGGATTCACAACGATCGAGTGTGTCGAAGGTCAGCCCACTAGCTCAAACTTAAGGGATCAAAAGTTCTGCCGAAATCACATAGGTCGTCATGTTTCAATTTAGTCAATAAAGGCCTACTACTGGAGCGAAACGGAATGCTTCGATGCTCGTGTTTCAGCCGCACGACCTCCGAGAGGCTTGGAAGAGACCTCATCTGAAAGGTGGATTCAAAACGATCGAGTGTGTCGAATGTCAGCCTACTAGTTCAAACTTAAGGGTTCTAAAGTTCTGCCGAAATCACATAGGTCGACATGTTACAATTTAGTCAATAAAGGCCTACGACTGGAGCGAAACTGAATGCTTTGACAGTCGCCGCTCGGCCGCACGAACTCCGAGAGGATTGCAAGAGACCTCATCTGAAAGGTGGATTCAAAACGATCGAGTGTGTCGAATGTCAGTCTACTAGCTCAAACTTAAAGGTTCAAAAGTTCTGCCGAAATCACAAAAGTCGTCATGTTTCAATTTAGTCAATAAAGGCCTACTACTGGAGCGAAACGGAATGCTTCGATGCTCGTGTTTCAGCCGCACGACCTCCGAGAGGCTTGGAAGAGACCTCATCTGAAAGGTGGATTCAAAACGATCGAGTGTGTCGAATGTCAGCCTACTAGTTCAAACTTAAGGGTTCTAAAGTTCTGCCGAAATCACATAGGTCGACATGTTACAATTTAGTCAATAAAGGCCTACTCCTGGAGCGAAACGGAATGCTTCGAAGCTCGTGTTTCGGCTGCACGACCTCCGAGAGGCTTAGAAGAGACCTCATCTGAAAGGTGGATTCACAACGATCGAGTGTGTCGAACGTCAGCCCACAATCTCAAACTTAAGGGTTCTAAAGTTCTGCCGAAATCACATAGGTCGTCATGTTACAATTTAGTCAAGAAAGGCCTACTATTGGAGCGAAACGGAATGCTTCGAAGCTCGTGTCTCGGCTGCACGAACTCCGAGAGGATTGGAAGAGACCTCATCTGAAAGGTGGATTCACAACGATCGAGTGTGTCAAACGTCACCCCACTAGCTCAAACTTAAGGGTTCAAAGGTTCTGCCGAAATCACATAGGTCGTCATGTTTCAATTTAGTCAATAAAGGCCAACTACTGGAGCGAAACGGAATGCTTCGACGCTCGTGTTTCAGCCGCACGACCTCCGAGAGGCTTGGAAGAGACCTCATCTGAAAGGTGGATTCACAACGATCGAGTGTGTCGAACGTCAGCCCACAAGCTCAAACTTAAGGGTTCAAAAGTTCTGCCGAAATCACATAGGTCGTCATGTTACAATTTAGTCAATAAAGGACTAGTAATGGAGCGAAACGGAATGCTTCGACGCTCGTGTTTCGGTTGCACGACTTACGAGAGGCTTGGAAGAGACCTCATCTGAAAGGTGGATTCACAACGATCGAGTGTGTCGAACGTCAGCCCACAATCTCAAACTTAAGGGTTCAAATGTTCTGCCGAAATCATATCGGTCGTCATGTTACAATTTAGTCAAAGGACTAGTCCTGGAGCGAAACGGAATGCTTCGAAGCTCGTGTTTCGGCTGCACGAACTCCGAGAGGATTGGAAGAGACATCATCTGAAAGGTGGATTCACAACGATCGAGTGTGTCGAAGGTCAGCCCACTAGCTCAAACTTAAGGGATCAAAAGTTCTGCCGAAATCACATAGGTCGTCATGTTTCAATTTAGTCAATAAAGGCCTACTACTGGAGCTAAACGGAATGGTTCGACGCTCGTGTTTCGGCCGCACGATCTCCGAGAAGCTTGGAAAAGACGTCATCTGAAAGGTGGATTCAAAACGATCGAGTGTTTCGAAGGTCAGCCTACTAGCTCAAACTTAAGCGTTCTAAAGTTCTGCCGAAATCACATCGGTCGTCATGTTACAATTTAGTCAATATAGGCCTACTACTGGAGCGAAACGGAATGCTTCGACACTCGTGTTTCAGCCGCACGACCTCCGAGAGGATTGGAAGAGACCTCATCTGAAAGGTGGATTCACAACGATCGAGTGTGTCGAACGTCAGCCCACTAGCTCAAACTTAAGGGTTCAAAAGTTCTGCCGAAATCACATTGGTCGTCATGTTTCAATTTAGTCAATAAAGGCCAACTACTGGAGCGAAACGGAATGCTTCGACGCTCGTGTTTCAGCCGCACGACCTCCGAGAGGCTTGGAAGAGACCTCATCTGAAAGGTGGATTCACAACGATCGAGTGTGTCGAACGTCATCCCACAATCTCAAACTTAAGGGTTCAAAAGTTCTGCCGAAATCATATCGGTCGTCATGTTACAATTTAGTCAATAAAGGCCTACGACTGGAGCGAAACGGAATGCTTCGACGCTTGTGTTTCGGCCGCACGACCTCAGAGAGGCTTGGAAGAGACCTCATCTGAAAGGTGGATTCACAACGATCGAGTGTGTCGAATGTCAGCCCACAATCTCAAACTTAAGGGTTCAAAGGTTCTGCCGAAATCACATAGGTCGTCATGTTTCAATTTAGTCAGTAAAGGCCTACTACTGGAGCGAAACGGAATGCTTCGATGCTCGTGTTTCAGCCGCACGACCTCCGAGAGGCTTGGAAGAGACCTCATCTGAAAGGTGGATTCACAACGATCGAGTGTGTCGAACGTCAGCCCACAAGCTCAAACTTAAGGGTTCAAAAGTTCTGCCGAAATCACATAGGTCGTCATGTTACAATTTAGTCAAAGGACTAGTCCTGGAGCGAAACGGAATGCTTCGACGCTCGTGTTTCGGCCGCACGACCTACGAGAGGTTTGGAAGAGACCGCATCTGAAAGGTGGATTCCCAACGATCGAGTGTGTCGAACGTCAGCCCACTAGTTCAAACTTAAGGGTTCAAAAGTTCTGCATAAATCACATAGGTCGTCATGTTACAATTTAGTCAATAAAGGCCAACTACTGGAGCGAAACGGAATGCTTCGAAGCTCGTGTTTCGGCTGCACGAACTCCGAGAGGATTGGAAGAGACATCATCTGAAAGGTGGATTCACAACGATCGAGTGTGTCGAAGGTCAGCCCACTAGCTCAAACTTAAGGGATCAAAAGTTCTGCCGAAATCACATAGGTCGTCATGTTTCAATTTAGTCAATAAAGGCCTACTACTGGAGCGAAACGGAATGCTTCGACGCTCGTGTTTCAGACGCACGACCTCCGAGAGGCTTGGAAGAGACCTCATCTGAAAGGTGGATTCAAAACGATCGAGTGTGTCGAATGTCAGTCTACTAGCTCAAACT
Organism: Phycodurus eques; assembly: GCF_024500275.1. Lineage (NCBI taxonomy): Eukaryota > Metazoa > Chordata > Actinopteri > Syngnathiformes > Syngnathidae > Phycodurus > Phycodurus eques. Next base: position 42,225 of record NW_026904067.1, on the reverse strand, counting down.
TAAAGGTTCAAAAGTTCTGCCTAAATCACATAGGTCGTCATGTTACAATTTAGTCAATAAAGTCTTCCTACTGGAGCTAAACGGAATGGTTAGACGCTCGTGTTTCGGCCGCACGATCTCCGAGAAGCTTGGAAAAGACGTCATCTGAAAGGTGGATTCAAAACGATCGAGTGTGTCGAATGTCAGCCTACTAGTTCAAACTTAAGGGTTCTAAAGTTCTGCCGAAATCACATAGGTCGACATGTTACAATTTAGTCAATAAAGGCCTACTCCTGGAGCGAAACGGAATGCTTCGAAGCTCGTGTTTCGGCTGCACGACCTCCGAGAGGCTTAGAAGAGACCTCATCTGAAAGGTGGATTCACAACGATCGAGTGTGTCGAACGTCAGCCCACAATCTCAAACTTAAGGGTTCAAAAGTTCTGCCGAAATCACATAGGTCGTCATGTTACAATTTAGTCAAGAAAGGCCTACTATTGGAGCGAAACGGAATGTTTCGAAGCTCGTGTCTCGGCTGCACGAACTCCGAGAGGATTGGAAGAGACCTCATCTGAAAGGTGGATTCACAACGATCGAGTGTGTCAAACGTCACCCCACTAGCTCAAACTTAAGGGTTCAAAGGTTCTGCCGAAATCACATAGGTCGTCATGTTTCAATTTAGTCAATAAAGGCCAACTACTGGAGCGAAACGGAATGCTTCGACGCTCGTGTTTCAGCCGCACGACCTCCGAGAGGCTTGGAAGAGACCTCATCTGAAAGGTGGATTCACAACGATCGAGTGTGTCGAACGTCAGCCCACAAGCTCAAACTTAAGGGTTCAAAAGTTCTGCCGAAATCATATAGGTCGTCATGTTACAATTTAGTCAATAAAGGACTAGTAATGGAGCGAAACGGAATGCTTCGACGCTCGTGTTTCGGTTGCACGACTTACGAGAGGCTTGGAAGAGACCTCATCTGAAAGGTGGATTCATAACGATCGAGTGTGTCGAACGTCAGCCCACAATCTCAAACTTAAGGGTTCAAATGTTCTGCCGAAATCATATCGGTCGTCATGTTACAATTTAGTCAATAAAGGCCTACGACTGGAGCGAAACGGAATGGTTCGACGCTTGTGTTTCGGCCGCACGACCTCCGAGAGGCTTGGAAGAGACCTCATCTGAAAGGTGGATTCACAACGATCGAGTGTGTCGAATGTCAGCCCACAATCTCAAACTTAAGGGTTCAAAGGTTCTGCCGAAATCACATAGGTCGTCATGTTACAATTTAGTCAAAGGACTAGTCCTGGAGCGAAACGGAATGCTTCGAAGCTCGTGTTTCGGCTGCACGAACTCCGAGAGGATTGGAAGAGACATCATCTGAAAGGTGGATTCACAACGATCGAGTGTGTCGAAGGTCAGCCCACTAGCTCAAACTTAAGGGATCAAAAGTTCTGCCGAAATCACATAGGTCGTCATGTTTCAATTTAGTCAATAAAGGCCTACTACTGGAGCTAAACGGAATGGTTCGACGCTCGTGTTTCGGCCGCACGATCTCCGAGAAGCTTGGAAAAGACGTCATCTGAAAGGTGGATTCAAAACGATCGAGTGTTTCGAAGGTCAGCCTACCAGCTCAAACTTAAGCGTTCTAAAGTTCTGCCGAAATCACATCGGTCGTCATGTTACAATTTAGTCAATATAGGCCTACTACTGGAGCGAAACGGAATGCTTCGACACTCGTGTTTCAGCCGCACGACCTCCGAGAGGATTGGAAGAGACCTCATCTGAAAGGTGGATTCACAACGATCGAGTGTGTCGAACGTCAGCCCACTAGCTCAAACTTAAGGGTTCAAAAGTTCTGCCGAAATCACATTGGTCGTCATGTTTCAATTTAGTCAATAAAGGCCAACTACTGGAGCGAAACGGAATGCTTCGACGCTCGTGTTTCAGCCGCACGACCTCCGAGAGGCTTGGAAGAGACCTCATCTGAAAAGTGGATTCACAACGATCGAGTGTGTCGAACGTCAGCCCACAAGCTCAAACTTAAGGGTTCAAAAGTTCTGCCAAAATCACATAGGTCGTCATGTTACAATTTAGTCAATAAAGGACTAGTACTGGAGCGAAACGGAATGCTTCGACGCTCGTGTTTCGGTCGCAGGACCTACGAGAGGCTTGGAAGAGACCTCATCTGAAAGGTGGATTCACAACGATCGAGTGTGTCGAACGTCATCCCACAATCTCAAACTTAAGGGTTCAAAAGTTCTGCCGAAATCATATCGGTCGTCATGTTACAATTTAGTCAATAAAGGCCTACGACTGGAGCGAAACGGAATGCTTCGACGCTTGTGTTTCGGCCGCACGACCTCAGAGAGGCTTGGAAGAGACCTCATCTGAAAGGTGGATTCACAACGATCGAGTGTGTCGAATGTCAGCCCACAATCTCAAACTTAAGGGTTCAAAGGTTCTGCCGAAATCACATAGGTCGTCATGTTTCAATTTAGTCAGTAAAGGCCTACTACTGGAGCAAAACGGAATGCTTCGATGCTCGTGTTTCAGCCGCACGACCTCCGAGAGACTTGGAAGAGACCTCATCTGAAAGGTGGATTCACAACGATCGAGTGTGTCGAACGTCAGCCCACAAGCTCAAACTTAAGGGTTCAAAAGTTCTGCCGAAATCACATAGGTCGTCATGTTACAATTTAGTCAAAGGACTAGTCCTGGAGCGAAACGGAATGCTTCGACGCTCGTGTTTCGGCCGCACGACCTACGAGAGGTTTGGAAGAGACCGCATCTGAAAGGTGGATTCCCAACGATCGAGTGTGTCGAACGTCAGCCCACTAGTTCAAACTTAAGGGTTCAAAAGTTCTGCATAAATCACATAGGTCGTCATGTTACAATTTAGTCAATAAAGGCCAACTACTGGAGCGAAACGGAATGCTTCGAAGCTCGTGTTTCGGCTGCACGAACTCCGAGAGGATTGGAAGAGACATCATCTGAAAGGTGGATTCACAACGATCGAGTGTGTCGAAGGTCAGCCCACTAGCTCAAACTTAAGGGATCAAAAGTTCTGCCGAAATCACATAGGTCGTCATGTTTCAATTTAGTCAATAAAGGCCTACTACTGGAGCGAAACGGAATGCTTCGACGCTCGTGTTTCAGACGCACGACCTCCGAGAGGCTTGGAAGAGACCTCATCTGAAAGGTGGATTCAAAACGATCGAGTGTGTCGAATGTCAGTCTACTAGCTCAAACTTAAAGGTTCAAAAGTTCTGCCTAAATCACATAGGTCGTCATGTTACAATTTAGTCAATAAAGTCTTCCTACTGGAGCTAAACGGAATGGTTAGACGCTCGTGTTTCGGCCGCACGATCTCCGAGAAGCTTGGAAAAGACGTCATCTGAAAGGTGGATTCAAAACGATCGAGTGTGTCGAATGTCAGCCTACTAGTTCAAACTTAAGGGTTCTAAAGTTCTGCCGAAATCACATAGGTCGACATGTTACAATTTAGTCAATAAAGGCCTACTCCTGGAGCGAAACGGAATGCTTCGAAGCTCGTGTTTCGGCTGCACGACCTCCGAGAGGCTTAGAAGAGACCTCATCTGAAAGGTGGATTCACAACGATCGAGTGTGTCGAACGTCAGCCCACAATCTCAAACTTAAGGGTTCAAAAGTTCTGCCGAAATCACATAGGTCGTCATGTTACAATTTAGTCAAGAAAGGCCTACTATTGGAGCGAAACGGAATGTTTCGAAGCTCGTGTCTCGGCTGCACGAACTCCGAGAGGATTGGAAGAGACCTCATCTGAAAGGTGGATTCACAACGATCGAGTGTGTCAAACGTCACCCCACTAGCTCAAACTTAAGGGTTCAAAAGTTCTGCCGAAATCACATAGGTCGTCATGTTTCAATTTAGTCAATAAAGGCCAACTACTGGAGCGAAACGGAATGTTTCGAAGCTCGTGTCTCGGCTGCACGAACTCCGAGAGGATTGGAAGAGACCTCATCTGAAAGGTGGATTCACAACGATCGAGTGTGTCGAACGTCAGCCCACAAGCTCAAACTTAAGGGTTCAAAAGTTCTGCCGAAATCACATAGGTCGTCATGTTACAATTTAGTCAATAAAGGACTAGTAATGGAGCGAAACGGAATGCTTCGACGCTCGTGTTTCGGTTGCACGACTTACGAGAGGCTTGGAAGAGACCTCATCTGAAAGGTGGATTCACAACGATCGAGTGTGTCGAACGTCAGCCCACAATCTCAAACTTAAGGGTTCAAATGTTCTGCCGAAATCATATCGGTCGTCATGTTACAATTTAGTCAATAAAGGCCTACGACTGGAGCGAAACGGAATGGTTCGACGCTTGTGTTTCGGCCGCACGACCTCCGAGAGGCTTGGAAGAGACCTCATCTGAAAGGTGGATTCACAACGATCGAGTGTGTCGAATGTCAGCCCACAATCTCAAACTTAAGGGTTCAAAGGTTCTGCCGAAATCACATAGGTCGTCATGTTACAATTTAGTCAAAGGACTAGTCCTGGAGCGAAACGGAATGCTTCGAAGCTCGTGTTTCGGCTGCACGAACTCCGAGAGGATTGGAAGAGACATCATCTGAAAGGTGGATTCACAACGATCGAGTGTGTCGAAGGTCAGCCCACTAGCTCAAACTTAAGGGATCAAAAGTTCTGCCGAAATCACATAGGTCGTCATGTTTCAATTTAGTCAATAAAGGCCTACTACTGGAGCTAAACGGAATGGTTCGACGCTCGTGTTTCGGCCGCACGATCTCCGAGAAGCTTGGAAAAGACGTCATCTGAAAGGTGGATTCAAAACGATCGAGTGTTTCGAAGGTCAGCCTACTAGCTCAAACTTAAGCGTTCTAAAGTTCTGCCGAAATCACATCGGTCGTCATGTTACAATTTAGTCAATATAGGCCTACTACTGGAGCGAAACGGAATGCTTCGACACTCGTGTTTCAGCCGCACGACCTCCGAGAGGATTGGAAGAGACCTCATCTGAAAGGTGGATTCACAACGATCGAGTGTGTCGAACGTCAGCCTACTAGCTCAAACTTAAGGGTTCAAAAGTTCTGCCGAAATCACATTGGTCGTCATGTTTCAATTTAGTCAATAAAGGCCAACTACTGGAGCGAAACGGAATGCTTCGACGCTCGTGTTTCAGCCGCACGACCTCCGAGAGGCTTGGAAGAGACCTCATCTGAAAAGTGGATTCACAACGATCGAGTGTGTCGAACGTCAGCCCACAAGCACAAACTTAAGGGTTCAAAAGTTCTGCCAAAATCACATAGGTCGTCATGTTACAATTTAGTCAATAAAGGACTAGTACTGGAGCGAAACGGAATGCTTCGACGCTCGTGTTTCGGTCGCAGGACCTACGAGAGGCTTGGAAGAGAACTCATCTGAAAGGTGGATTCACAACGATCGAGTGTGTCGAACGTCATCCCACAATCTCAAACTTAAGGGTTCAAAAGTTCTGCCGAAATCATATCGGTCGTCATGTTACAATTTAGTCAATAAAGGCCTACGACTGGAGCGAAACGGAATGCTTCGACGCTTGTGTTTCGGCCGCACGACCTCAGAGAGGCTTGGAAGAGACCTCATCTGAAAGGTGGATTCACAACGATCGAGTGTGTCGAATGTCAGCCCACAATCTCAAACTTAAGGGTTCAAAGGTTCTGCCGAAATCACATAGGTCGTCATGTTTCAATTTAGTCAGTAAAGGCCTACTACTGGAGCGAAACGGAATGCTTCGATGCTCGTGTTTCAGCCGCACGACCTCCGAGAGACTTGGAAGAGACCTCATCTGAAAGGTGGATTCACAACGATCGAGTGTGTCGAACGTCAGCCCACAAGCTCAAACTTAAGGGTTCAAAAGTTCTGCCGAAATCACATAGGTCGTCATGTTACAATTTAGTCAAAGGACTAGTCCTGGAGCGAAACGGAATGCTTCGACGCTCGAGTTTCGGCCGCACGACCTACGAGAGGTTTGGAAGAGACCGCATCTGAAAGGTGGATTCCCAACGATCGAGTGTGTCGAACGTCAGCTCACTAGTTCAAACTTAAGGGTTCAAAAGTTCTGCATAAATCACATAGGTCGTCATGTTACAATTTAGTCAATAAAGGCCAACTGCTGGAGCGAAACGGAATGCTTCGAAGCTCGTGTTTCGGCTGCACGAACTCCGAGAGGATTGGAAGAGACATCATCTGAAAGGTGGATTCACAACGATCGAGTGTGTCGAAGGTCAGCCCACTAGCTCAAACTTAAGGGATCAAAAGTTCTGCCGAAATCACATAGGTCGTCATGTTTCAATTTAGTCAATAAAGGCCTACTACTGGAGCGAAACGGAATGCTTCGACGCTCATGTTTCAGACGCACGACCTCCGAGAGGCTTGGAAGAGACCTCATCTGAAAGGTGGATTCAAAACGATCGAGTGTGTCGAATGTCAGTCTACTAGCTCAAACTTAAAGGTTCAAAAGTTCTGCCTAAATCACATAGGTCGTCATGTTACAATTTAGTCAATAAAGTCTTCCTACTGGAGCTAAACGGAATGGTTAGACGCTCGTGTTTCGGCCGCACGATCTCCGAGAAGCTTGGAAAAGACGTCATCTGAAAGGTGGATTCAAAACGATCGAGTGTTTCGAAGGTCAGCCTACTAGCTCAAACTTAAGCGTTCTAAAGTTCTGCCGAAATCACATCGGTCGTCATGTTACAATTTAGTCAATAAAGGCCAACTACTGGAGCGAAACGGAATGCTTCGAAGCTCGTGTTTCGGCTGCACGAACTCCGAGAGGATTGGAAGAGACATCATCTGAAAGGTGGATTCACAACGATCGAGTGTGTCGAAGGTCAGCCCACTAGCTCAAACTTAAGGGTTCAAAAGTTCTGCCGAAATCACATAGGTCGTCATGTTACAATTTAGTCAAAGGACTAGTCCTGGAGCGAAACGGAATGCTTCGACGCTCGTGTTTCGGCCGCACGACCTACGAGAGGTTTGGAAGAGACCTCATCTGAAAGGTGGATTCCCAACGATCGAGTGTGTCGAACGTCAGCCCACTAGCTCAAACTTAAGGGATCAAAAGTTCTGCCGAAATCACATAGGTCATCATGTTTCAATTTAGTCAATAAAGGCCTACTACTGGAGCGAAACGGAATGCTTCGACGCTCGTGTTTCAGCCGCACGACCTCCGAGAGGCTTGGAAGAGACGTCATCTGAAAGGTGGATTCACAACGATCGAGTGTGTCGAACGTCATCCCACAATCTCAAACTTAAGGGTTCAAAAGTTCTGCCGAAATCATATCGGTCGTCATGTTACAATAGAGTCAATAAAGGCCTACGACTGGAGCGAAACGGAATGCTTCGACGCTTGTGTTTCGGCCGCACGACCTCAGAGAGGCTTGGAAGAGACCTCATCTGAAAGGTGGATTCACAACGATCAAGGGTGTCGAACGTCAGCCCACAAGCTCAAACTTAAGGGTTCAAAAGTTCTGCCGAAATCACATAGGTCGTCATGTTACAATTTAGTCAATAAAGGACTAGTACTGGAGCGAAACGGAATGCTTCGACGCTCGTGTTTCGGTCGCACGACCTACGAGAGGCTTGGAAGAGACCTCATCTGAAAGGTGGATTCACAACGATCGAGTGTGTCGAACGTCAGCCCATAATCTCAAACTCAAGGGATCAAAAGTTCTGCCGAAATCACATAGGTCGTCATGTTACAATTTAGTCAATAAAGGCCAACTACTGGAGCGAAACGGAATGCTTCGACGCTCGTGTTTCAGCCGCACGACCTCCGAGAGGCTTGGAAGAGACCTCATCTGAAAGGTGGATTCGCAACGATCGAGTGTGTCAAACGTCAGACCACTAGCTCAAACTTAAGGGTTCAAAAGTTCTGCCGAAATCACATAGGTCGTCATGTTACAATTTAGTCAATAAAGGACTACTACTGGAGCGAAACGGAATGCTTCGACGCTCGTGTTCCGGCCGGACGACCTCCGAGCGGCTTGGAAGAGACCTCATCTGAAAGGTGGATTCACAACGTTTGAGTGTGTCGAAAGTCAGCCCATAATCTCAAACTTAAGGGTTCAAAAGTTCTGCCGAAATCTCATAGGTCGTCATGTTTTAATTTAGTCAATAAAGGCCTACTACTGGAGCGAAACGGAATGCTTCGACGCTCGTGTTTCAGCCGCACGACCTCCGAGAGGCTTGGAAGAGACCTCATTTGAAAGGTGGATTCAAAACGATCGAGTGTGTCGAAAGTCAGTCTATTAGCTCAAACTTAAAGGTTCAAAAGTTCTGCCGAAATCACATAGGTCGTCATGTTACAATAGTCGTCGTCATGTACAATTTAGTCAATAAAGGACTAGTACTGGAGCGAAACGGAATGCTTCGACGCTTGTGTTTCGGCCGCACGACCTCAGAGAGGCTTGGAAGAGACCTCATCTGAAAGGTGGATTCACAACGATCGAGTGTGTCGAATGTCAGCCCACAATCTCAAACTTAAGGGTTCAAAGGTTCTGCCGAAATCACATAGGTCGTCATGTTTCAATTTAGTCAATAAAGGCCTACTACTGGAGCGAAACGGAATGCTTCGATGCTCGTGTTTCAGCCGCACGACCTCCGAGAGGCTTGGAAGAGACCTCATCTGAAAGGTGGATTCACAACGATCGAGTGTGTCGAACGTCAGCCCACAAGCTCAAACTTAAGGGTTCAAAAGTTCTGCCGAAATCACATAGGTCGTCATGTTACAATTTAGTCAAAGGACTAGTCCTGGAGCGAAACGGAATGCTTCGACGCTCGTGTTTCGGCCGCACGACCTACGAGAGGTTTGGAAGAGACCTCATCTGAAAGGTGGATTCCCAACGATCGAGTGTGTCGAACGTCAGCCCACTAGTTCAAACTTAAGGGTTCAAAAGTTCTGCATAACTCACATAGGTCGTCATGTTACAATTTAGTCAATAAAGGCCAACTACTGGAGCGAAACGGAATGCTTCGAAGCTCGTGTTTCGGCTGCACGAACTCCGAGAGGATTGGAAAAGACATCATCTGAAAGGTGGATTCACAACGATCGAGTGTGTCGAAGGTCAGCCCACTAGCTCAAACTTAAGGGATCAAAAGTTCTTCCGAAATCACATAGGTCATCATGTTTCAATTTAGTCAATAAAGGCCTACTACTGGAGCGAAACGGAATGCTTCGACGCTCGTGTTTCAGCCGCACGACCTCCGAGAGGCTTGGAAGAGACGTCATCTGAAAGGTGGATTCACAACGATCGAGTGTGTCGAACGTCATCCCACAATCTCAAACTTAAGGGTTAAAAAGTTCTGCCGAAATCATATCGGTCGTCATGTTACAATTTAGTCAATAAAGGCCTACGACTGGAGCGAAACGGAATGCTTCGACGCTTGTGTTTCGGCCGCACGACCTCAGAGAGGCTTGGAAGAGACCTCATCTGAAAGGTGGATTCACAACGATCAAGGGTGTCGAACGTCAGCCCATAATCTCAAACTTAAGGGATCAAAAGTTCTGCCGAAATCACATAGGTCGTCATGTTACAATTTAGTCAATAAAGGCCAACTACTGGAGCGAAACGGAATGCTTCGAAGCTCGTGTTTCGGCTGCACGAACTCCGAGAGGATTGGAAGAGACCTCATCTGAAAGGTGGATTCACAACGATCGAGTGTGTCGAACGTCAGCCCACAAGCTCAAACCTAAGGGTTCAAAAGTTCTGCCGAAATCACATAGGTCGTCATGTTTCAATTTAGTCAATAAAGGCCTACTACTGGAGCGAAACGGAATGCTTCGACGCTCGTGTTTCAGCCGCACGACCTCCGAGAGGCTTGGAAGAGACCTCATCTGAAAGGTGGATTCGCAACGATCGAGTGTGTCAAACGTCAGACCACTAGCTCAAACTTAAGGGTTCAAAAGTTCTGCCGAAATCACATAGGTCGTCATGTTACAATTTAGTCAATAAAGGACTACTACTGGAGCGAAACGGAATGCTTCGACGCTCGTGTTCCGGCCGGACGACCTCCGAGCGGCTTGGAAGAGACCTCATCTGAAAGGTGGATTCACAACGTTTGAGTGTGTTCGAAAGTCAGCCCATAATCTCAAACTTAAGGGTTCAAAAGTTCTGCCGAAATCTCATAGGTCGTCATGTTTTAATTTAGTCAATAAAGGCCTACTACTGGAGCGAAACGGAATGCTTCGACGCTCGTGTTTCAGCCGCACGACCTCCGAGAGGCTTGGAAGAGACCTCATTTGAAAGGTGGATTCAAAACGATCGAGTGTGTCGAAAGTCAGTCTATTAGCTCAAACTTAAAGGTTCAAAAGTTCTGCCGAAATCACATAGGTCGTCATGTTACAATTTAGTCAATAAAGGCCTCCTACTGGAGCGAAACGGAATGCTTCGACGCTCGTGTTTCGGCCGCAGGACCTCCGAGAGGCTTGGAAAAGACGTCACCTGAAAGGTGGATTCACAACGATCGAGTGTGTCAAACGTCAGCCCACTAGTTCAAACTTAAGGGTTCAAACGTTCTGCCGAAATCACATAGGTAGTCATGTTACAATTTAGTCAATATAGGCCTACTACTGGAGCGAAACGGAATGCTTCGACGGTCGTGTTTCGGCCGCACGACCTCCGAGAGGCTTGGAAGAGACCTCATCTGAAAGGTGGATTCAAAACGATCGAGTGTGTCGAATGTCAGTCTACTAGCTCAAACTTAAGGGTTCTAAAGTTCTGCCGAAATCACATAGGTCGACATGTTACAATTTAGTCAATAAAGGCCTACTACTGGAGCGAAACTGAATGCTTTGACAGTCGCCACTCGGCCGCACGAACTCCGAGAGGATTGCAAGAGACCTCAACTGAAAGGTGGATTCAAAACGATCGAGTGTGTCGAATGTCAATCTACAAGCTCAAACTTAAGGGTTCAAAAGTTCTGCCGAAATCACATAGGTCGTCATGTTACAATTTAGTCAATATAGGCCTACTCCTGGAGCGAAACGGAATGCTTCGAAGCTCGTGTTTCGGCTGCACGACCTCCGAGAGGCTTGGAAGAGACCTCATCTGAAAGGTGGATTCACAACGATCGAGTGTGTCGAACGTCAGCCCACAATCTCAAACTTAAGGGTTCAAAAGTTCTGCCGAAATCATATCGTTCGTCATGTTACAATTTAGTCAATAAAGGCTTCCTACTGGAGCTAAACGGAATGATTCGACGCTCGTGTTTCGGCCGCACGATCTCCGAGAAGCTTGGAAAAGACGTCATCTGAAAGGTGGATTCAAAACGATCGAGTGTTTCGAAGGTCAGCCAACTAGCTCAAACTTAAGGGTTCAAAAGTTCTGCCGAAATCACATAGGTCGTCATGTTACAATTTAGTCAATAAAGGACTACTACTGGAGCGAAACGGAATGCTTCGACGCTCGTGTTCCGGCCGGACGACCTCCGAGAGGCTTGGAAGAGACCTCATCTGAAAGGTGGATTCACAACGATCGAGTGTGTCGAACGTCAGCCCATAATCTCAAACTTAAGGGTTCAGAAGTTCTGCCGAAATCACATAGGTCGTCATGTTTTAATTTAGTCAATAAAGGCCTACTACTGGAGCGAAACGGAATGCTTCGACGCTCGTGTTTCAGCCGCACGACCTCCGAGAGGCTTGGAAGAGACCTCATTTGAAAGGTGGATTCAAAACGATCGAGTGCGTCGAAGTCAGCCCACGAGCTCAAACTTAAGGGTTCAAAAGTTCTGCCGAAATCACATAGGTCGTCATGTTACAATTTAGTCAATATAGGCCTACTACTGGAGCGAAACGGAAAGCTTCGACGCTCGTGTTTCGGCCGCACGACCTCCGAGAGGCTTGGAAGAGACCTCATCTGAAAGGTGGATTCAAAACGATCGAGTGTGTCGAATGTCAGTCTACTAGCTCAAACTTAAAGGTTCAAAAGTTCTGCCTAAATCACATACGTCGTCATGTTACAATTTCGTCAATAAAGGCCTCCTACTGGAGCGAAACGGAATGCTTCGAAGCTCGTGTTTCGGCTGCACGAACTCCGAGAGGATTGGAAGAGACCTCATCTGAAAGGTGGATTCACAACGATCGAGTGTGTCGAACGTCAGCCCGCAAGCTCAAACTTAAGGGTTCAAAAGTTCTGCCGAAATCACAAAGGTCGTCATGTTACAATTTAGTCAATAAAGGCCTATTACTGGACCGAAACGGAATGCTTCGACGCTCGTGTTTCGGCCGCACGACCTCCGAGAGGCTTGGAAAAGACGTCATCTGAAAGGTGGCTTCAAAACGATCGAGTGTGTCGAATGTCAGCCTACTAGCTCAAACTTAAGGGTTCAAAAGTTCTGCCGAAATCACATAGGTCGTCATGTTCCAAATTACTGAATAAAGGCCTACTACTGGAGCGAAACGGAATGCTTCGATGCTCGTGTTTCGGCCGCACGACCTCCGAGAGGCTTGGAAGAGACCTCATCTGAAAGGGGGATTCCCAACGATCGAGTGTGTCGAACGTCAGCCCATAATCTCAAACTTAAGGGTTCAAAAGTTCTGCCGAAATCATATCGGTCGTCATGTTACAATTTAGTCAATAAAGGCCTACGAATGGAGCGAAACGGAATGCTTCGACGCTTGTGTTTCGGCCGCACGACCTCAGAGAGGCTTGGAAGAGACGTCATCTGAAAGGTGGATTCAAAACGATCGAGTGTGTTGAATGTCAGTCTACTAGCTCAAACTTAAAGGTTCAAAAGTTCTAGCCTAAATCACATAGGTCGTCATGTTACAATTTAGTCAATAAAGGCTTCCTACTGGAGCTAAACGGAATGATTCGACGCTCGTGTTTCGGCCGCACGATCTCCGAGAAGCTTGGATAAGACGTCATCTGAAAGGTGGATTCAAAACGATCGAGTGTTTCGAAGGTCAGCCTACTAGCTCAAACTTAAGGGTTCAAAAGTTCTGCCGAAATCACATAGGTCGTCATGTTACAATTTAGTCAATAAGGACTACTACTGGAGCGAAACGGAATGCTTCGACGCTCGTGGTTCCGGCCAGACGACGTACGAGCGGCTTGGAAGAGACCTCATCTGAAAGGTGGATTCACAACGTTTGAGTGTGTCGAAAGTCAGCCCACTAATCTCAAACTTAAGGGATTCAAAAGTTCTGCCGAAATCACATAGGTCAGTCATGTTTAATTTAGTCAATAAAGGCCTACTACTGGAGCGAAACGGAATGCTTCGACGCTCGTGTTTCAGCCGCACGACCTCCGAGAGGCTTGGAAGAGACCTCATTTGAAAGGTGGATTCAAAACGATCGAGTGTGTCGAAAGTCAGTCTATTAGCTCAAACTTAAAGGTTCAAAAGTTCTGCCGAAATCACATAGGTCGTCATGTTACAATTTAGTCAATAAAGGCCTCCTACTGGAGCGAAACGGAAGGCTTCGACGCTCGTGTTTGAGCCGCACGACCTCCGAGAGGCTTGGAAGAGACCTCATCTGAAAGGTGGATTCACAACGATCGAGTGTGTCAAACGTCAGCCCACGAGTTCAAACTTAAGGGTTCAAACGTTCTGCCGAAATCACATAGGTAGTCATGTTACAATTTAGTCAATATAGGCCTACTACTGGAGCGAAACGGAATGCTTCGACGGTCGTGTTTCGGCCGCACGACCTCCGAGAGGCTTGGAAGAGACGTCATCTGAAAGGTGAATTCACAACGATCGAGTGTGTCAAACGTCAGCCCACTAATTCAAACTTAAGGGTTCAAAAGTTCTGCCGAAATCACATAGGTAGTCATGTTACAATTTAGTCAATATAGGCCTACTACTGGAGCGAAACGGAATGCTTCGACGGTCGTGTTTCGGCCGCACGACCTCCGAGAGGCTTGGAAGAGACCTCATCTGAAAGGTGGATTCAAAACGATCGAGTGTGTCGAATGTCAGTCTACTGGCTCAAACTTAAAGGTTCAAAAGTTCTGCCTAAATCACATAAGTCGTCATGTTACAATTTCGTCAATAAAGGCCTCCTACTGGAGCGAAACGGAATGCTTCGACGCTCGTGTTTCGGCCGCATGACCTCCGAGAAGCTTGGAAAAGACGTCATCTGAAAGGTGGATTCAAAACGATCGAGTGTCTCGAAGGTCAGCCTACTAGCTCAAACTTAAGGGTTCTAAAGTTCTGCCGAAATCACATAGGTCGACATGTTACAATTTAGTCAATAAAGGCCTACTACTGGAGCGAAACGGAATGCTTTGACAGTCGCCACTCGGCCGCACGAACTCCGAGAGGATTGCAAGAGACCTCAACTGAAAGGTGGATTCAAAACGATCGAGTGTGTCGAATGTCAATCTACAAGCTCAAACTTAAGGGTTCAAAAGTTCTGCCGAAATCACATAGGTCGTCATGTTACAATTTAGTCAATATAGGCCTACTACTGGAGCGAAACGGAATGCTTCGACGCTCGTGTTTCGGCCGCACGACCTCCGAGAGGCTTGGAAGAGACCTCATCTGAAAGGTGGATTCACAACGATCGAGTGTGTCAAACGTCAGCCCACTAGTTCAAACTTAAGGGTTCAAAAGTTCTGCCGAAATCACATAGGTCGATATGTTACAATTTAGTCAATAAAGGCCTACTACTGGAGCGAAACTGAATGCTTTGACAGTCGCCGCTCGGCCGCACGAACTCCGAGAGGATTGCAAGAGACCTCATCTGAAAGGTGGATTCAAAACGATCGAGTGTGTCGAATGTCAGTCTACAAGCTCAAACTTAAAGGTTCAAAAGTTCTGCCGAAATCATAAAGGTCATCATGTGACAATTTAGTCAATAAAGGCCTACTCCTGGAGCGAAACGGAATGCTTCGATGCTCGTGTTTCGGCTGCACGACCTCCGAGAGGCTTGGAAGAGACCTCATCTGAAAGGTGGATTCACAACGATCGAGTGTGTCGAACGTCAGCCCACAATCTCAAACTTAAGGGTTCAAAAGTTCTGCCGAAATCACATAGGTCGTCATGTTTCAATTTAGTCAATAAAGGCCAACTACTGGAGCGAAACGGAAGGCTTCGACGCTCGTGTTTGAGCCGCACGACCTCCGAGAGGCTTGGAAGAGACCTCATCTGAAAGGTGGATTCACAACGATCGAGTGTGTCGAACGTCAGCCCACAAGCTCAAACTTAAGGGTTCAAAAGTTCTGCCGAAATCACATAGGTCGTCATGTTACAATTTAGTCAATAAAGGCCAACTACTGGAGCGAAACGGAATGGTTCGAAGCTCGTGTTTTGGCTGCACGAACTCCGAGAGGATTGGAAGAGACCTCATCTGAAAGGTGGATTCAAAACGATCGAGTGTGTCGAATTTCAGCCTACTAGCTCATACTTAAGGGTTCTAAAGTTCTGCTGAAATCACATAGGTCGACATGTTACAATTTAGTCAATAAAGGCCTACTCCTGGAGCGAAACGGAATGCTTCGAAGCTCGTGTTTCGGCTGCACGACCTCCGAGAGGCTTGGAAAAGACGTCATCTGAAAGGTGGCTTCAAAACGATCGAGTGTGTCGAATGTCAGCCTACTAGCTCAAACTTAAGGGTTCAAAAGTTCTGCCGAAATCACATAGGTCGTCATGTTCCAAATTACTGAATAAAGGCCTACTACTGGAGCGAAACGGAATGCTTCGATGCTCGTGTTTCGGCCGCACGACCTCCGAGAGGCTTGGAAGAGACCTCATCTGAAAGGTGGATTCCCAACGATCGAGTGTGTCGAACGTCAGCCCATAATCTCAAACTTAAGGGTTCAAAAGTTCTGCCGAAATCATATCGGTCGTCATGTTACAATTTAGTCAATAAAGGCCTACGAATGGAGCGAAACGGAATGCTTCGACGCTTGTGTTTCGGCCGCACGACCTCAGAGAGGCTTGGAAGAGACGTCATCTGAAAGGTGGATTCAAAACGATCGAGTGTGTTGAATGTCAGTCTACTAGCTCAAACTTAAAGGTTCAAAAGTTCTGCCTGAATCACATAGGTCGTCATGTTACAATTTAGTCAATAAAGGCTTCCTACTGGAGCTAAACGGAATGATTCGACGCTCGTGTTTCGGCCGCACGATCTCCGAGAAGCTTGGATAAGACGTCATCTGAAAGGTGGATTCAAAACGATCGAGTGTTTCGAAGGTCAGCCTACTAGCTCAAACTTAAGGGTTCAAAAGTTCTGCCGAAATCACATAGGTCGTCATGTTACAATTTAGTCAATAAAGGACTACTACTGGAGCGAAACGGAATGCTTCGACGCTCGTGTTCCGGCCGGACGACCTCCGAGCGGCTTGGAAGAGACCTCATCTGAAAGGTGGATTCACAACGTTTGAGTGTGTCGAAAGTCAGCCCATAATCTCAAACTTAAGGGTTCAAAAGTTCTGCCGAAATCACATAGGTCGTCATGTTTTAATTTAGTCAATAAAGGCCTACTACTGGAGCGAAACGGAATGCTTCGACGCTCGTGTTTCAGCCGCACGACCTCCGAGAGGCTTGGAAGAGACCTCATTTGAAAGGTGGATTCAAAACGATCGAGTGTGTCGAAAGTCAGTCTATTAGCTCAAACTTAAAGGTTCAAAAGTTCTGCCGAAATCACATAGGTCGTCATGTTACAATTTAGTCAATAAAGGCCTCCTACTGGAGCGAAACGGAATGCTTCGACGCTCGTGTTTCGGCCGCAGGACCTCCGAGAGGCTTGGAAAAGACGTCATCTGAAAGGTGAATTCACAACGATCGAGTGTGTCGAATGTCAGCCTTCAAGCTCAAACTTAAGGGTTCAAAAGTTCTGCCGAAATCACATAGGTAGTCATGTTACAATTTAGTCAATATAGGCCTACTACTGGAGCGAAACGGAATGCTTCGACGGTCGTGTTTCGGCCGCACGACCTCCGAGAGGCTTGGAAGAGACCTCATCTGAAAGGTGGATTCAAAACGATCGAGTGTGTCGAATGTCAGTCTACTGGCTCAAACTTAAAGGTTCAAAAGTTCTGCCTAAATCACATAAGTCGTCATGTTACAATTTCGTCAATAAAGGCCTCCTACTGGAGCGAAACGGAATGCTTCGACGCTCGTGTTTCGGCCGCATGACCTCCGAGAAGCTTGGAAAAGACGTCATCTGAAAGGTGGATTCAAAACGATCGAGTGTCTCGAAGGTCAGCCTACTAGCTCAAACTTAAGGGTTCTAAAGTTCTGCCGAAATCACATAGGTCGACATGTTACAATTTAGTCAATAAAGGCCTACTACTGGAGCGAAACGGAATGCTTTGACAGTCGCCACTCGGCCGCACGAACTCCGAGAGGATTGCAAGAGACCTCAACTGAAAGGTGGATTCAAAACGATCGAGTGTGTCGAATGTCAATCTACAAGCTCAAACTTAAGGGTTCAAAAGTTCTGCCGAAATCACATAGGTCGTCATGTTACAATTTAGTCAATATAGGCCTACTACTGGAGCGAAACGGAATGCTTCGACGCTCGTGTTTCGGCCGCACGACCTCCGAGAGGCTTGGAAGAGACCTCATCTGAAAGGTGGATTCACAACGATCGAGTGTGTCAAACGTCAGCCCACTAGTTCAAACTTAAGGGTTCAAAAGTTCTGCCGAAATCACATAGGTCGACATGTTACAATTTAGTCAATAAAGGCCTACTACTGGAGCGAAACTGAATGCTTTGACAGTCGCCGCTCGGCCGCACGAACTCCGAGAGGATTGCAAGAGACCTCATCTGAAAGGTGGATTCAAAACGATCGAGTGTGTCGAATGTCAGTCTACAAGCTCAAACTTAAAGGTTCAAAAGTACTGCCGAAATCATAAAGGTCATCATGTTACAATTTAGTCAATAAAGGCCTACTCCTGGAGCGAAACGGAATGCTTCGAAGCTCGTGTTTCGGCTGCACGACCTCCGAGAGGCTTGGAAGAGACCTCATCTGAAAGGTGGATTCACAACGATCGAGTGTGTCGAACGTCAGCCCACAATCTCAAACTTAAGGGTTCAAAAGTTCTGCCGAAATCACATAGGTCGTCATGTTTCAATTTAGTCAATAAAGGCCAACTACTGGAGCGAAACGGAAGGCTTCGACGCTCGTGTTTGAGCCGCACGACCTCCGAGAGGCTTGGAAGAGACCTCATCTGAAAGGTGGATTCACAACGATCGAGTGTGTCGAACGTCAGCCCACAAGCTCAAACTTAAGGGTTCAAAAGTTCTGCCGAAATCACATAGGTCGTCATGTTACAATTTAGTCAATAAAGGCCAACTACTGGAGCGAAACGGAATGGTTCGAAGCTCGTGTTTTGGCTGCACGAACTCCGAGAGGATTGGAAGAGACCTCATCTGAAAGGTGGATTCACAACGATCGAGTGTGTCGAACGTCAGCCCACAATCTCAAACTTAAGGGTTCAAAAGTTCTGCCGAAATCACATAGGTCGTCATGTTACAATTTAGTCAAGAAAGGCCTAATATTGGAGCGAAACGGAATGCTTCGAAGCTCGTGTTTCGGCTGCACGAACTCCGAGAGGATTGGAAGAGACCTCATCTGAAAGGTGGATTCACAACGATCGAGTGTGTCGAACGTCAGCCCACAAGCTCAAACTTAAGGGTTCAAAAGTTCTGCCGAAATCACATAGGTCGTCATGTTACAATTTAGTCAATAAAGGCCAACTACTGGAGCGAAACGGAATGGTTCGAAGCTCGTGTTTTGGCTGCACGAACTCCGAGAGGATTGGAAGAGACCTCATCTGAAAGGTGGATTCAAAACGATCGAGTGTGTCGAATGTCAGCCTACTAGCTAATACTTAAGGGTTCTAAAGTTCTGCTGAAATCACATAGGTCGACATGTTACAATTTAGTCAATAAAGGCCTACTCCTGGAGCGAAACGGAATGCTTCGAAGCTCGTGTTTCGGCTGCACGACCTCCGAGAGGCTTCGAAGAGACCTCATCTGAAAGGTGGATTCACAACGATCGAGTGTGTCGAACGTCAGCCCACAATCTCAAACTTAAGGGTTCAAAAGTTCTGCCGAAATCACATAGGTCGTCATGTTACAATTTAGTCAAGAAAGGCCTAATATTGGAGCGAAACGGAATGCTTCGAAGCTCGTGTTTCGGCTGCACGAACTCCGAGAGGATTGGAAGAGACCTCATCTGAAAGGTGGATTCACAACGATCGAGTGTGTCAAACGTCAGCCGACTAGCTCAAACTTAAGGGTTCAAAAGTTCTGCCGAAATCACATAGGTCGTCATGTTTCAATTTAGTCAATAAAGGCCAACTACTGGAGCGAAACGGAATGCTACGACGCTCGTGTTTCAGCCGCACGACCTCCGAGAGGCTTGGAAGAGACCTCATCTGAAAGGTGGATTCACAACGATCGAGTGTGTCGAACGTCAGCCCACAAGCTCAAACTTAAGGGTTCAAAAAGTTCTGCCGAAATCACATAGGTCGTCATGTTACAATTTAGTCAATAAAGGACTAGTAATGGAGCGAAACGGAATGCTTCGACGCTCGTGTTTCGGTCGCACGATTTACGAGAGGCTTGGAAGAGACCTCATCTGAAAGGTGGATTCACAACGATCGAGTGTGTCGAACGTCAGCCCATAATCTCAAACTTAAGGGTTCAAAAGTTCTGCCGAAATCACAAAGGTCATCATGTGACAATTTAGTCAATAAAGGCCTACTCCTGGAGCGAAACGGAATGCTTCGACGCTCGTGTTTCGGCCGCAGGACCTCCGAGAGGCTTCGAAAAGACGTCATCTGAAAGGTGGATTCACAACGATCGAGTGTGTCAAACGTCAGCCCACTAGTTCAAACTTAAGGGTTCAAAAGTTCTGCCGAAATCACATAGGTCGTCATGTTACAATTTAGTCAATATAGGCCTACTACTGGAGCGAAACGGAATGCTTCGACGGTCGTGTTTCGGCCGCACGACCTCCGAGAGGCTTGGAAGAGACCTCATCTGAAAGGTGGATTCAAAACGATCGAGTGTGTCGAATGTCAGTCTACTAGCTCAAACTTAAAGGTTCAAAAGTTCTGCCTAAATCACATAAGTCGTCATGTTACAATTTCGTCAATAAAGGCCTCCTCCTGGAGCGAAACGGAATGCTTCGACGCTCGTGTTTCGGCCGCATGACCTCCGAGAAGCTTGGAAAAGACGTCATCTGAAAGGTGGATTCAAAACGATCGAGTGTCTCGAAGGTCAGCCTACTAGCTCAAACTTAAGGGTTCTAAAGTTCTGCCGAAATCACATAGGTCGACATGTTACAATTTAGTCAATAAAGGCCTACTACTGGAGCGAAACGGAATGCTTTGACTGTCGCCACTCGGCCGCACGAACTCCGAGAGGATTGCAAGAGACCTCAACTGAAAGGTGGATTCAAAACGATCGAGTGTGTCGAATTTCAATCTACAAGCTCAAACTTAAGGGTTCAAAAGTTCTGCCGAAATCACATAGGTCGTCATGTTACAATTTAGTCAATATAGGCCTAGTACTGGAGCGAAACGGAATGCTTCGACGCTCGTGTTTCGGCCGCACGACCTCCGAGAGGCTGGGAAGAGACCTCATCTGAAAGGTGGATTCACAACGATCGAGTGTGTCAAACGTCAGCCCACTAGTTCAAACTTAAGGGTTCAAAAGTTCTGCCGAAATCACATAGGTCGACATGTTACAATTTAGTCAATAAAGGCCTACTACTGGAGCGAAACTGAATGCTTTGACAGTCGCCGCTCGGCCGCACGAACTCCGAGAGGATTGCAAGAGACCTCATCTGAAAGGTGGATTCAAAACGATCGAGTGTGTCGAATGTCAGTCTACAAGCTCAAACTTAAAGGTTCAAAAGTTCTGCCGAAATCATAAAGGTCATCATGTGACAATTTAGTCAATAAAGGCCTACTCCTGGAGCGAAACGGAATGCTTCGAAGCTCGTGTTTCGGCTGCACGACCTCCGAGAGGCTTGGAAGAGACCTCATCTGAAAGGTGGATTCACAACGATCGAGTGTGTCGAACGTCAGCCCACAATCTCAAACTTAAGGGTTCAAAAGTTCTGCCGAAATCACATAGGTCGTCATGTTTCAATTTAGTCAATAAAGGCCAACTACTGGAGCGAAACGGAAGGCTTCGACGCTCGTGTTTGAGCCGCACGACCTCCGAGAGGCTTGGAAGAGACCTCATCTGAAAGGTGGATTCACAACGATCGAGTGTGTCGAACGTCAGCCCACAAGCTCAAACTTAAGGGTTCAAAAGTTCTGCCGAAATCACATAGGTCGTCATGTTACAATTTAGTCAATAAAGGCCAACTACTGGAGCGAAACGGAATGGTTCGAAGCTCGTGTTTTGGCTGCACGAACTCCGAGAGGATTGGAAGAGACCTCATCTGAAAGGTGGATTCAAAACGATCGTGTGTGTCGAATGTCAGCCTACTAGCTAAAACTTAAGGGTTCTAAAGTTCTGCTGAAATCACATAGGTCGACATGTTACAATTTAGTCAATAAAGGCCTACTCCTGGAGCGAAACGGAATGCTTCGAAGCTCGTGTTTCGGCTGCACGACCTCTGAGAGGCTTGGAAGAGACCTCATCTGAAAGGTGGTTTCACAACGATCGAGTGTGTCGAACGTCAGCCCACAAGCTCAAACTTAAGGGTTCAAAAGTTCTGCCGAAATCACAAAGGTCATCATGTGACAATTTAGTCAATAAAGGCCTACTCCTGGAGCGAAACGGAATGCTTCGAAGCTCGTGTTTCGGCTGCACGACCTCCGAGAGGCTTGGAAGAGACCTCATCTGAAAGGTGGATTCACAACGATCGAGTGTGTCGAACGTCAGCCCATAATCTCAAACTTAAGGGATCAAAAGTTCTGCCGAAATCACATAGGTCGTCATGTTACAATTTAGTCAATAAAGGCCTACTCCTGGAGCGAAACGGAATGCTTCGACGCTCGTGTTTCAGCCGCACGACCTCCGAGAGGATTGGAAGAGACCTCATTTGAAAGGTGGATTCAAAACGATCGAGTGCGTCGAAGTCAGCCCACGAGCTCAAACTTAAGGGTTCAAAAGTTCTGCCGAAATCACATAGGTCGTCATGTTACAATTTAGTCAATAAAGGCCAACTACTGGAGCGAAACGGAATGCTACGACGCTCGTGTTTCAGCCGCACGACCTCCGAGAGAATTGGAAGAGACCTCATCTGAAAGGTGGATTCACAACGATCGAGTGTGTCGAACGTCAGCCCACAAGCTCAAACTTAAGGGTTCAAAAAGTTCTGCCGAAATCACATAGGTCGTCATGTTACAATTTAGTCAATAAAGGACTAGTAATGGAGCGAAACGGAATGCTTCGACGCTCGTGTTTCGGTCGCACGATTTACGAGAGGCTTGGAAGAGACCTCATCTGAAAGGTGGATTCACAACGATCGAGTGTGTCGAACGTCAGCCCATAATCTCAAACTTAAGGGATCAAAAGTTCTGCCGAAATCACATAGGTCGTCATGTTACAATTTAGTCAATAAAGGCCTACTCCTGGAGCGAAACGGAATGCTTCGACGCTCGTGTTTCAGCCGCACGACCTCCGAGAGGATTGGAAGAGACCTCATTTGAAAGGTGGATTCAAAACGATCGAGTGCGTCGAAGTCAGCCCACGAGCTCAAACTTAAGGGTTCAAAAGTTCTGCCGAAATCACATAGGTCGTCATGTTACAATTTAGTCAATAAAGGCCTACTCCTGGAGCGAAACGGAATGCTTCGACGCTCGTGTTTCAGCCGCACGACCTCCGAGAGGCTTGGAAGAGACCTCATCTGAAAGGTGGATTCAAAACGATCGAGTGTGTTGAAAGTCAGTCTATTAGCTCAAACTTAAAGGTTCAAAAGTTCTGCCGAAATCACATAGGTCGTCATGTTACAATTTAGTCAATAAAGGCCTCCTACTGGAGGGAAACGGAATGCTTCGACGCTCGTGTTTCGGCCGCAGGACCTCCGAGAGGCTTGGAAAAGACATCATCTGAAAGGTGGATTCAAAACGATCGAGTGTGTCGAATGTCAGCCTTCAAGCTCAAACTTAAGGGTTCAAAGGTTCTGCCGAAATCACATAGGTCGTCATGTTACAATTTAGTCAATATAGGCCTACTACTGGAGCGAAACGGAATGCTTCGACGCTCGTGTTTCGGCTGCACGACCTCCGAGAGGCTTGGAAGAGACCTCATCTGAAAGGTGGATTCACAACGATCGAGTGTGTCAAACGTCAGCCCACTAGTTCAAACTTAAGGGTTCAAAAGTTCTGCCGAAATCACATAGGTCGTCATGTTACAATTTAGTCAATAAAGGCCAACTACTGGAGCGAAACGGAATGCTTCGACGCTCGTGTTTCGGCCGCACGACCTCCGAGAAGCTTGGAAAAGACGTCATCTGAAAGGTGGATTCAAAACGATCGAGTGTGTCGAATGTCAGTCTCCTAGCTCAAACTTAAAGGTTCAAAAGTTCTGCCGAAATCACAAAGGTCATCATGTGACAATTTAGTCAATAAAGGCCTACTCCTGGAGCGAAACGGAATGCTTCGACGCTCGTGTTTCAGCCGCACGACCTCCGAGAGGATTGGAAGAGACCTCATTTGAAAGGTGGATTCAAAACGATCGAGTGCGTCGAAGTCAGGCCACGAGCTCAAACTTAAGGGTTCAAAAGTTCTGCCGAAATCACATAGGTCGTCATGTTACAATTTAGTCAATAAAGGCCTCCTACTGGAGGGAAACGGAATGCTTCGACGCTCGTGTTTCGGCCGCAGGACCTCCGAGAGGCTTGGAAGAGACCTCATCTGAAAGGTGGATTCAAAACGATCGAGTGTGTCGAAAGTCAGTCTATTAGCTCAAACTTAAAGGTTCAAAAGTTCTGCCGAAATCACATAGGTCGTCATGTTACAATTTAGTCAATAAAGGCCTACGACTGGAGCGAAACGGAATGCTTCGACGCTTGTGTTTCGGCCGCACGACCTCAGAGAGGCTTGGAAGAGACCTCATCTGAAAGGTGGATTCACAACGATCGAGTGTGTCGAATGTCAGCCCACAATCTCAAACTTAAGGGTTCAAAGGTTCTGCCGAAATCACATAGGTCGTCATGTTACAATTTAGTCAAGAAAGGCCTACTATTGGAGCGAAACCGAATGCTTCGAAGCTCGTGTTTCGGCTGCACGAACTCCGAGAGGATTGGAAGAGACCTCATCTGGAAGGTGGATTCACAACGATCGAGTGTTTCAAACGTCAGCCCACTAGCTCAAACTTAAGGGTTCAAAAGTTCTGCCGAAATCACATAGGTCGTCATGTTTCAATTTAGTCAATAAAGGCCAACTACTGGAGCGAAACGGAATGCTACGACGCTCGTGTTTCAGCCGCACGACCTCCGAGAGGCTTGGAAGAGACCTCATCTGAAAGGTGGATTCACAACGATCGAGTGTGTCGAACGTCAGCCCACAAGCTCAAACTTAAGGGTTCAAAAGTTCTGCCGAAATCACATAGGTCGTCATGTTACAATTTAGTCAATAAAGGACTAGTAATGGAGCGAAACGGAATGCTTCGACGCTCGTGTTTCGGTCGCACGACTTACGAGAGGCTTGGAAGAGACCTCATCTGAAAGGTGGATTCACAGCGATCGAGTGTGTCGAACGTCAGCCCACAATCTCAAACTTAAGGGTTCAAAAGTTCTGCCGAAATCATATCGGTCGTCATGTTACAATTTAGTCAATAAAGGCCTACGACTGGAGCGAAACGGAATGCTTCGACGCTTGTGTTTCGGCCGCACGACCTCCGAGAGGCTTGGAAGAGACCTCATCTGAAAGGTGGATTCACAACGATCGAGTGTGTCGAACGTCAGCCCATAATCTCAAATTTAAGGGATCAAAAGTTCTGCCGAAATCACATAGGTCGTCATGTTACAATTTAGTCAAGAAAGGCCAACTACTGGAGCGAAACGGAATGCTTCGAAGCTCGTGTTTCGGCTGCACGAACTCCGAGAGGATTGGAAGAGACCTCATCTGAAAGGTGGATTCACAACGATCGAGTGTGTCGAACGTCAGCCCACTAGCTCAAACTTAAGGGTTCAAAAGTTCTGCCGAAATCACATAGGTCGTCATGTTTCAATTTAGTCAATAAAGGCCTACTACTGGAGCGAAACGGAATGCTTCGACGCTCGTGTTTCAGCCGCACGACCTCCGAGAGGCTTGGAAGAGACCTCATCTGAAAGGTGGATTCACAACGATCGAGTGTGTCAAACGTCAGCCCACTAGCTCAAACTTAAGGGTTCAAAAGTTCTGCCGAAATCACATAGGTCGTCATGTTACAATTTAGTCAATAAAGGCCTACTCCTGGAGCGAAACGGAATGCTTCGACGCTCGTGTTTCAGCCGCACGACCTCCGAGAGGATTGGAAGAGACCTCATTTGAAAGGTGGATTCAAAACGATCGAGTGTGTCGAACGTCAGCCCATAATCTCAAACTTAAGGGATCAAAAGTTCTGCCGAAATCACATAGGTCGTCATGTTACAATTTAGTCAAGAAAGGCCAACTACTGGAGCGAAACGGAATGCTTCGAAGCTCGTGTTTCGGCTGCACGAACTCCGAGAGGATTGGAAGAGACCTCATCTGAAAGGTGGATTCACAACGATCGAGTGTGTCGAACGTCAGCCCACTAGCTCAAACTTAAGGGTTCAAAAGTTCTGCCGAAATCACATAGGTCGTCATGTTTCAATTTAGTCAATAAAGGCCTACTACTGGAGCGAAACGGAATGCTTCGACGCTCGTGTTTCAGCCGCACGACCTCCGAGAGGCTTGGAAGAGACCTCATCTGAAAGGTGGATTCACAACGATCGAGTGTGTCAAACGTCAGCCCACTAGCTCAAACTTAAGGGTTCAAAAGTTCTGCCGAAATCACATAGGTCGTCATGTTACAATTTAGTCAATAAAGGCCTACTCCTGGAGCGAAACGGAATGCTTCGACGCTCGTGTTTCAGCCGCACGACCTCCGAGAGGATTGGAAGAGACCTCATTTGAAAGGTGGATTCAAAACGATCGAGTGTGTCGAACATCAGCCCACAAGCTCAAACTTAAGGGATCAAAAGTTCTGCCGAAATCACATAGGTCGTCATGTTTCAATTTCGTCAATAAAGGCCTACTACTGGAGCGAAACGGAATGATGCGACGCTCGTGTTTCGGCCACACGACCTCCGAGAAGCTTGGAAAAGACGTCATGTGAAAGGTGGATTCAAAACGATCGAGTGTCTCGAAGGTCAGCCTACTAGCTCAAACTTAAGGGTTCTAAAGTTCTGCCGAAATCACATAGGTCATCATGTGACAATTTAGTCAATAAAGGCCTACTACTGGAGCGAAACTGAATGCTTTGACAGTCGCCGCTCGGCCGCACGAACTCCGAGAGGATTGCAAGAGACCTCATCTGAAAGGTGGATTCAAAACGATCGAGTGTGTCGAATGTCAGTCTCCTAGCTCAAACTTAAAGGTTCAAAAGTTCTGCCGAAATCACAAAGGTCATCATGTGACAATTTAGTCAATAAAGGCCTACTCCTGGAGCGAAACGGAATGCTTCGACGCTCGTGTTTCAGCCGCACGACCTCCGAGAGGATTGGAAGAGACCTCATTTGAAAGGTGGATTCAAAACGATCGAGTGCGTCGAAGTCAGCCCACGAGCTCAAACTTAAGGGTTCAAAAGTTCTGCCGAAATCACATAGGTCGTCATGTTAAAAATTAGTCAATGTAGGCCTACTACTGGAGCGAAATGGAATGCTTCGACGCTCGTGTTTTCGGCCGCACGACCTCCGAGAGGCTTGGAAGAGACCTCATCTGAAAGGTGGATTCAAAACGATCGAGTGTGTCGAAAGTCAGTCTATTAGCTCAAACTTAAAGGTTCAAAAGTTCTGCCGAAATCACATAGGTCGTCATGTTACAATTTAGTCAATAAAGGCCTCCTACTGGAGGGAAACGGAATGCTTCGACGCTCGTGTTTCGGCCGCAGGACCTCCGAGAGGCTTGGAAAAGACGTCATCTGAAAGGTGGATTCAAAACGATCGAGTGTGTCGAATGTCAGCCTTCAAGCTCAAACTTAAGGGTTCAAAAGTTCTACCGAAATCACATAGGTCTTCATGTTACAATTTAGTCAATATAGGCCTACTACTGGAGTGAAACGGAATGCTTCGACGCTCGTGTTTCGGCCGCACGACCTCCGAGAGGCTTGGAAGAGACCTCATCTGAAAGGTGGATTCAAAACGATCGAGTGTGTCGAATGTCAGCCTACTAGTTCAAACTTAAGGGTTCTAAAGTTCTGCCGAAATCACATAGGTCGACATGTTACAATTTAGTCAATAAAGGCCTACGACTGGAGCGAAACTGAATGCTTTGACAGTCGCCGCTCGGCCGCACGAACTCCGAGAGGATTGCAAGAGACCTCATCTGAAAGGTGGATTCAAAACGATCGACTGTGTCGAAAGTCAATCTATTAGCTCAAACTTAAAGGTTCAAAAGTTCTGCCGAAATCACATAGGTCGTCATGTTACAATTTAGTCAATAAAGGCCTCCTACTGGAGCGATACGGAATGCTTCGACGCTCGTGTTTCAGCCGCACGACCTCCGAGAGGCTTGGAAGAGACCTCATCTGAAAGCTGGATTCAAAACGATCGAGTGTGTCGAATGTCAGTCTACTAGCTCAAACTTAAAGGTTCAAAAGTTCTGCCGAAATCACAAAGGTCATCATGTTACAATTTAGTCAATAAAGGCCTACTACTGGAGCGAAACTGAATGCTTTGACAGTCGCCGCTCGGCCACACGAACTCCGAGAGGATTGCAAGAGACCTCATCTGAAAGGTGGATTCAAAACGATCGAGTGTGTCGAATGTCAGTCTCCTAGCTCAAACTTAAAGGTTCAAAAGTTCTGCCGAAATCACAAAGGTCATCATGTGACAATTTAGTCAATAAAGGCCTACTCCTGGAGCGAAACGGAATGCTTCGACGCTCGTGTTTCAGCCGCACGACCTCCGAGAGGATTGGAAGAGACCTCATTTGAAAGGTGGATTCAAAACGATCGAGTGCGTCGAAGTCAGCCCACGAGCTCAAACTTAAGGGTTCAAAAGTTCTGCCGAAATCACATAGGTCGTCATGTTAAAAATTAGTCAATGTAGACCTACTACTGGAGCGAAACGGAATGCTTCGACGCTCGTGTTTCGGCCGCACGACCTCCGAGAGGCTTGGAAGAGACCTCATCTGAAAGGTGGATTCAAAACGATCGAGTGTCTCGAAGGTCAGCCTACTAGCTCAAACTATAGGGTTCTAAAGTTCTGCCGAAATCACTAAGGTCGACATGTTACAATTTAGTCAATAAAGGCCTACTACTGGAGCGAAACTGAATGCTTTGACAGTCGCCGCTCGGCCGCACGAACTCCGAGAGGATTGCAAGAGACCTCATCTGAAAGGTGGATTCAAAACGATCGAGTGTGTCGAATGTCAGTCTACAAGCTCAAACTTAAAGGTTCAAAAGTTCTGCCGAAATCACAAAGGTCATCATGTGACAATTTAGTCAATAAAGGCCTACTCCTGGAGCGAAACGGAATGCTTCGAAGCTCGTGTTTCGGCTGCACGACCTCCGAGAGGATTGCAAGAGACCTCATCTGAATAGTGGATTCAAAACGATCGAGTGTGTCGAATGTCAGTCTCCTAGCTCAAACTTAAATGTTCAAAAGTTCTGCCGAAATCACAAAGGTCATCATGTGACAATTTAGTCAATAAAGGCCTACTCCTGGAGCGAAACGGAATGCTTCGACGCTCGTGTTTCAGCCGCACGACCTCCGAGAGGATTGGAAGAGACCTCATTTGAAAGGTGGATTCAAAACGATCGAGTGCGTCGAAGTCAGCCCACGAGCTCAAACTTAAGGGTTCAAAAGTTCTGCCGAAATCACATAGGTCGTCATGTTAAAAATTAGTCAATGTAGGCCTACTACTGGAGCGAAATGGAATGCTTCGACGCTCGTGTTTTCGGCCGCGCGACCTCCGAGAGGCTTGGAAGAGACCTCATCTGAAAGGTGGATTCAAAACGATCGAGTGCGTCGAAGTCAGCCCACGAGCTCAAACTTAAGGGTTCAAAAGTTCTGCCGAAATCACATAGGTCGTCATGTTAAAAATTAGTCAATGTAGACCTACTACTGGAGCGAAACGGAATGCTTCGACGCTCGTGTTTCGGCCGCACGACCTCCGAGAGGCTTGGAAGAGACCTCATCTGAAAGGTGGATTCAAAACGATCGAGTGTCTCGAAGGTCAGCCTACTAGCTCAAACTATAGGGTTCTAAAGTTCTGCCGAAATCACTAAGGTCGACATGTTACAATTTAGTCAATAAAGGCCTACTACTGGAGCGAAACTGAATGCTTTGACAGTCGCCGCTCGGCCGCACGAACTCCGAGAGGATTGCAAGAGACCTCATCTGAAAGGTGGATTCAAAACGATCGAGTGTGTCGAATGTCAGTCTACAAGCTCAAACTTAAAGGTTCAAAAGTTCTGCCGAAATCACAAAGGTCATCATGTGACAATTTAGTCAATAAAGGCCTACTCCTGGAGCGAAACGGAATGCTTCGAAGCTCGTGTTTCGGCTGCACGACCTCCGAGAGGCTTGGAAGAGACCTCATCTGAAAGGTGGATTCACAACGATCGAGTGTGTCGAACGTCAGCCCACAATCTCAAACTTAAGGGTTCAAAAGTTCTGCCGAAATCACATAGGTCGTCATGTTTCAATTTAGTCAATAAAGGCCAACTACTGGAGCGAAACGGAAGGCTTCGACGCTCGTGTTTGAGCCGCACGACCTCCGAGAGGCTTGGAAGAGACCTCATCTGAAAGGTGGATTCACATCGATCGAGTGTGTCGAACGTCAGCCCACAAGCTCAAACTTAAGGGTTCAAAAGTTCTGCCGAAATCACATAGGTCGTCATGTTACAATTTAGTCAATAAAGGCCAATTACTGGAGCGAAACGGAATGGTTCGAAGCTCGTGTTTTGGCTGCACGAACTCCGAGAGGATTGGAAGACACATCATCTGAAAGGTGGATTCACAACGATCGAGTGTGTCGAACGTCAGCCCACTAGCTCAAACTTAAGGGATCAAACGTTCTGCCGAAAACACATAGGTCGTCATGTTTCAATTTCGTCAATAAAGGCCTACTACTGGAGCGAAACGGAATGCTTCGACGCTCGTGTTTCGGCCGCACGACATCCGAGAAGCTTGGAAAAGACGTCATCTGAAAGGTGGATTCAAAACGATCGAGTGTCTCGAAGGTCAGCCTACTAGCTCAAACTATAGGGTTCTAAAGTTCTGCCGAAATCACATAGGTCGACATGTTACAATTTAGTCAATAAAGGCCTACTACTGGAGCGAAACTGAATGCTTTGACAGTCGCCGCTCGGCCGCACGAACTCCGAGAGGATTGCAAGAGACCTCATCTGAAAGGTGGATTCAAAACGATCGAGTGTGTCGAATGTCAGTCTACAAGCTCAAACTTAAAGGTTCAAAAGTTCTGCCGAAATCACAAAGGTCATCATGTGACAATTTAGTCAATAAAGGCCTACTCCTGGAGCGAAACGGAATGCTTCGAAGCTCGTGTTTCGGCTGCACGACCTCCGAGAGGCTTGGAAGAGACCTCATCTGAAAGGTGGATTCACAACGATCGAGTGTGTCGAACGTCAGCCCACAATCTCAAACTTAAGGGTTCAAAAGTTCTGCCGAAATCACATAGGTCGTCATGTTTCAATTTAGTCAATAAAGGCCAACTACTGGAGCGAAACGGAAGGCTTCGACGCTCGTGTTTGAGCCGCACGACCTCCGAGAGGCTTGGAAGAGACCTCATCTGAAAGGTGGATTCACAACGATCGAGTGTGTCGAACGTCAGCCCACAAGCTCAAACTTAAGGGTTCAAAAGTTCTGCCGAAATCACATAGGTCGTCATGTTACAATTTAGTCAATAAAGGCCAATTACTGGAGCGAAACGGAATGGTTCGAAGCTCGTGTTTTGGCTGCACGAACTCCGAGAGGATTGGAAGACACATCATCTGAAAGGTGGATTCACAACGATCGAGTGTGTCGAACGTCAGCCCACTAGCTCAAACTTAAGGGATCAAACGTTCTGCCGAAATCACATAGGTCGTCATGTTTCAATTTCGTCAATAAAGGCCTACTACTGGAGCGAAACGGAATGCTTCGACGCTCGTGTTTCGGCCGCACGACATCCGAGAAGCTTGGAAAAGACGTCATCTGAAAGGTGGATTCAAAACGATCGAGTGTGTCGAACGTCAGCCCACTAGCTCAAACTTAAGGGATCAAAAGTTCTGCCGAAATCACATAGGTCGTCATGTTTCAATTTTGTCAATAAAGGCCTACTACTGGAGCGAAACGGAATGATTCGACGCTCGTGTTTCGGCCGCACGACCTCCGAGAAGCTTGGAAAAGACGTCATCTGAAAGGTGGATTCAAAACGATCGAGTGTCTCGAAGGTCAGCCTACTAGCTCAAACTTAAGGGTTCTAAAGTTCTGCCGAAATCACATAGGTCATCATGTGACAATTTAGTCAATAAAGGCCTACTACTGGAGCGAAACTGAATGCTTTGACAGTCGCCGCTCGGCCGCACGAACTCCGAGAGGATTGCAAGAGACCTCATCTGAAAGGTGGATTCAAAACGATCGAGTGTGTCGAATGTCAGTCTCCTAGCTCAAACTTAAATGTTCAAAAGTTCTGCCGAAATCACAAAGGTCATCATGTGACAATTTAGTCAATAAAGGCCTACTCCTGGAGCGAAACGGAATGCTTCGACGCTCGTGTTTCAGCCGCACGACCTCCGAGAGGATTGGAAGAGACCTCATTTGAAAGGTGGATTCAAAACGATCGAGTGCGTCGAAGTCAGCCCACGAGCTCAAACTTAAGGGTTCAAAAGTTCTGCCGAAATCACATAGGTCGTCATGTTAAAAATTAGTCAATGTAGGCCTACTACTGGAGCGAAATGGAATGCTTCGACGCTCGTGTTTTCGGCCGCGCGACCTCCGAGAGGCTTGGAAGAGACCTCATCTGAAAGGTGGATTCAAAACGATCGAGTGTGTCGAAAGTCAGTCTATTAGCTCAAACTTAAAGGTTCAAAAGTTCTGCCGAAATCACATAGGTCGTCATGTTACAATTTAGTCAATATAGGCCTACTACTGGAGCGAAACGGAATGCTTCGACGCTCGTGTTTCGGCCGCACGACCTCCGAGAGGCTTGGAAGAGACCTCATCTGAAAGGTGGATTCAAAACGATCGAGTGTGTCGAATGTCAGCCTACTAGTTCAAACTTAAGGGTTCTAAAGTTCTGCCGAAATCACATAGGTCGACATGTTACAATTTAGTCAATAAAGGCCTACGACGGGAGCGAAACTGAATGCTTTGACAGTCGCCGCTCGGCCGCACGAACTCCGAGAGGATTGCAAGAGACCTCATCTGAAAGGTGGATTCAAAACGATCGAGTGTGTCGAATGTCAGTCTACTAGCTCAAACTTAAAGGTTCAAAAGTTCTGCCGAAATCACAAAGGTCATCATCTGACAATTTAGTCAATAAAGGCCTACTCCTGGAGCGAAACGGAATGCTTCGACGCTCGTGTTTCGGCCGCACGACCTCCGAGAAGCTTGGAAAAGACGTCATCTGAACGGTGGATTCAAAACGATCGAGTGTCTCGAAGGTCAGCCTACTTGCTCAAACTATAGGGTTCTAAAGTTCTGCCGAAATCACATAGGTCGACATGTTACAATTTAGTCAATAAAGGCCTACTACTGGAGCGAAACTGAATGCTTTGACAGTCGCCGCTCGGCCGCACGAACTCCGAGAGGATTGCAAGAGACCTCATCTGAAAGGTGGATTCAAAACGATCGAGTGTGTCGAATGTCAGTCTACAAGCTCAAACTTAAAGGTTCAAAAGTTCTGCCGAAATCACAAAGGTCATCATGTGACAATTTAGTCAATAAAGGCCTACTCCTGGAGCGAAACGGAATGCTTCGAAGCTCGTGTTTCGGCTGCACGACCTCCGAGAGGCTTGGAAGAGACCTCATCTGAAAGGTGGATTCACAACGATCGAGTGTGTCGAACGTCAGCCCACAATCTCAAACTTAAGGGTTCAAAAGTTCTGCCGAAATCACATAGGTCGTCATGTTTCAATTTAGTCAATAAAGGCCAACTACTGGAGCGAAACGGAAGGCTTCGACGCTCGTGTTTGAGCCGCACGACCTCCGAGAGGCTTGGAAGAGACCTCATCTGAAAGGTGGATTCACAACGATCGAGTGTGTCGAACGTCAGCCCACAAGCTCAAACTTAAGGGTTCAAAAGTTCTGCCGAAATCACATAGGTCGTCATGTTACAATTTAGTCAATAAAGGCCAATTACTGGAGCGAAACGGAATGGTTCGAAGCTCGTGTTTTGGCTGCACGAACTCCGAGAGGATTGGAAGACACATCATCTGAAAGGTGGATTCACAACGATCGAGTGTGTCGAACGTCAGCCCACTAGCTCAAACTTAAGGGATCAAACGTTCTGCCGAAATCACATAGGTCGTCATGTTTCAATTTCGTCAATAAAGGCCTACTACTGGAGCGAAACGGAATGCTTCGACGCTCGTGTTTCGGCCGCACGACATCCGAGAAGCTTGGAAAAGACGTCATCTGAAAGGTGGATTCAAAACGATCGAGTGTGTCGAACGTCAGCCCACTAGCTCAAACTTAAGGGATCAAAAGTTCTGCCGAAATCACATAGGTCGTCATGTTTCAATTTCGTCAATAAAGGCCTACTACTGGAGCGAAACGGAATGATTCGACGCTCGTGTTTCGGCCGCACGACCTCCGAGAAGCTTGGAAAAGACGTCATCTGAAAGGTGGATTCAAAACGATCGAGTGTCTCGAAGGTCAGCCTACTAGCTCAAACTTAAGGGTTCTAAAGTTCTGCCGAAATCACATAGGTCGTCATGTTACAATTTACTCAATAAAGGACTAGTACTGGAGCGAAACGGAATGCTTCGACGCTCGTGTTTCGGTCGCACGACTTACGAGAGGCTTGGAAGAGACCTCATCTGAAAGGTGGATTCACAACGATCGAGTGTGTCGAACGTCAGCCCACAATCTCAAACTTAAGGGTTCAAAAGTTCTGCCGAAATCACATAGGTCGTCATGTTTCAATTTAGTCAATAAAGGCCAACTACTGGAGCGAAACGGAATGCTTCGACGCTTGTGTTTCGGCCGCACGACCTCAGAGAGGCTTGGAAGAGACCTCATCTGAAAGGTGGATTCACAACGATCGAGTGTGTCGAACGTCAGCCCACAAGCTCAAACTTAAGGGATCAAAAGTTCCGCCGAAATCACATAGGTCGTCATGTTTCAATTTCGTCAATAAAGGCCTACTACTGGAGCGAAACGGAATGATTCGACGCTCGTGTTTCGGCCGCACGACCTCCGAGAGGCTTGGAAGAGACCTCATCTGAAAGGTGGATTCACAATGATCGAGTGTGTCAAACGTCAGCCCACTAGTTCAAAATTAAGGGTTCAAAAGTTCTTCCGAAATCACATAGGTCGCCATGTTTCAATTTAGTCAATAAAGGCCTACTACTGGAGCGAAACGGAATGCTTCGACGCTCGTGTTTCAGCCGCACGACCTCCGAGAGGCTTGGAAGAGACCTCATCTGAAAGGTGGATTCAAAACGATCGAGTGTGTCGAATGTCAGCCTACTAGCTCAAACTTAAGGGTTCTAAAGTTCTGCCGAAATCACATAGGTCGACATGTTACAATTTAGTCAATAAAGGCCTACGACTGGAGCAAAACGGAATCCTTCGACGCTTGTGTTTCGGCCGCACGACCTCAGAGAGGCTTGGAAGAGACCTCATCTGAAAGGTGGATTCACAACGATCGAGTGTGTCGAATGTCAGCCCACAATCTCAAACTCAAGGGTTCAAAGGTTCTGCCGAAATCACATAGGTCGTCATGTTACAATTTAGTCAAGAAAGGCCTACTATTGGAGCGAAACGGAATGCTTCGAAGCTCGTGTTTCGGCTGCACGAACTCCGAGAGGATTGGAAGAGACCTCATATGAAAGGTGGATTCACAACGATCGAGTGTGTCGAACGTCAGCCCACTAGCTCAAACTTAAGGGTTCCAAAGTTCTGCCGAAATCACAAAAGTCGTCATGTTTCAATTTAGTCAATAAAGGCCTACTACTGGAGCGAAACGGAATGCTTCGATGCTCGTGTTTCAGCCGCACGACCTCCGAGAGGCTTGGAAGAGACCTCATCTGAAAGGTGGATTCACAACGATCGAGTGTGTCGAACGTCAGCCCACAAGCTCAAACTTAAGGGTTAAAAAGTTCTGCCGAAATCACATAGGTCGTCATGTTCCAAATTACTCAATAAAGGCCTACGACTGGAGCGAAACTGAATGCTTTGACAGTCGCCGCTCGGCCGCACGAACTCCGAGAGGATTGCAAGAGACCTCATCTGAAAGGTGGATTCAAAACGATCGAGTGTGTCGAATGTCAGTCTACTAGCTCAAACTTAAAGGTTCAAAAGTTCTGCCGAAATCACAAAGGTCATCATGTGACAATTTGGTCAATAAAGGCCTACTATTGGAGCGAAACGGAATGCTTCGAAGCTCGTGTTTCGGCTGCACGACCTCCGAGAGGCTTGGAAGAGACCTCATCTGAAAGGTGGATTCACAACGATCGAGTGTGTCGAACGTCAGCCCACAATCTCAAACTTAAGGGTTCAAAAGTTCTGCCGAAATCACATAGGTCGTCATGTTACAATTTAGTCAAGAAAGGCCTACTATTGGAGCGAAACGGAATGCTTCGAAGCTCGTGTTTCGGCTGCACGAACTCCGAGAGGATTGGAAGAGACCTCATCTGAAAGGTGGATTCACAACGATCGAGTGTGTCAACGTCAGCCCACTAGCTCAAACTTAAGGGTTCAAAAGTTCTGCCGAAATCACATAGGTCGTCATGTTTCAATTTAGTCAATAAAGGCCAACTCCTGGAGCGAAACGGAATGCTTCGACGCTCGTGTTTCAGCCGCACGACCTCCGAGAGGCTTGGAAGAGACCTCATCTGAAAGGTGGATTCACAACGATCGAGTGTGTCGAACGTCAGCCCACAAGCTCAAACTTAAGGGTTCAAAAGTTCTGCCGAAATCACATAGGTCGTCATGTTACAATTTAGTCAATAAAGGACTAGTAATGGAGCGAAACGGAATGCTTCGACGCTCGTGTTTCGGTCGCACCACTTACGAGAGGCTTGGAAGAGACCTCATCTGAAAGGTGGATTCACAACGATCGAGTGTGTCGAACGTCAGCCCACAATCTCAAACTTAAGGGTTAAAAAGTTCTGCCGAAATCATATCGGTCGTCATGTTACAATTTAGTCAATATAGGCCTACTACTGGAGCGAAACGGAATGCTTCGACGCTCGTGTTTCGGCTGCACGACCTCCGAGAGGCTTGGAAGAGACCTCATCTGAAAGGTGGATTCACAACGATCGAGTGTGTCAAACGTCAGCCCACTAGTTCAAAATTAAGGGTTCAAAAGTTCTTCCGAAATCACATAGGTCGTCATGTTTCAATTTAGTCAATAAAGGCCTACGACTGGAGCGAAATGGAATGCTTCGACGCTTGTGTTTCGGCCGCACGACCTCAGAGAGGCTTGGAAGAGACCTCATCTGAAAGGTGGATTCACAACGATCGAGTGTGTCGAATGTCAGCCCACAATCTCAAACTTAAGGGTTGAAAGGTTCTGCCGAAATCACATAGGTCGTCATGTTACAATTTAGTCAAGAAAGGCCTACTATTGGAGCGAAACGGAATGCTTCGAAGCTCGTGTTTCGGCTGCACGAACTCCGAGAGGATTGGAAGAGACCTCATCTGAAAGGTGGATTCACAACGATCGAGTGTGTCGAACGTCAGCCCACTAGCTCAAACTTAAGGGTTCCAAAGTTCTGCCGAAATCACAAAAGTCGTCATGTTTCAATTTAGTCAATAAAGGCCTACTACTGGAGCGAAACGGAATGCTTCGATGCTCGTGATTCAGCCGCACGACCTCCGAGAGGCTTGGAAGAGACCTCATCTGAAAGGTGGATTCACAACGATCGAGTGTGTCGAACGTCAGCCCACTAGTTCAAACTTAAGGGTTCAAAAGTTCTGCCGAAATCACATAGGTCGTCATGTTACAATTTAGTCAAGAAAGGCCTACTATTGGAGCGAAACGGAATGCTTCGAAGCTCGTGTTTCAGCTGCACGAACTCCGAGAGGATTGGAAGAGACCTCATCTGAAAGGTGGATTCACAACAATTGAGTGTGTCAAACGTCAGCCCACTAGCTCAAACTTAAGGGTTCAAAAGTTCTGCCGAAATCACATAGGTCGTCATGTTTCAATTTAGTCAATAAAGGCCAACTACTGGAGCGAAACGGAATGCTTCGACGCTCGTGTTTCAGCCGCACGACCTCCGAGAGGCTTGGAAGAGACCTCATCTGAAAGGTGGTTTCACAACGATCGAGTGTGTCGAACGTCAGCTCACAAGCTCAAACTT
Organism: Phycodurus eques; assembly: GCF_024500275.1. NCBI lineage: Eukaryota > Metazoa > Chordata > Actinopteri > Syngnathiformes > Syngnathidae > Phycodurus > Phycodurus eques. The sequence goes on along the minus strand of NW_026904067.1, from coordinate 4,652 downwards.
AAGGGTTCAAAAGTTCTGCCGAAATCACATAGGTCGTCATGTTACAATTTAGTCAATAAAGGACTAGTACTGGAGCGAAACGGAATGCTTCGACGCTCGTGTTTCGGTCGCACGACTTACGAGAGGCTTGGAAGAGACCTCATCTGAAAGGTGGATTCACAACGATCGAGTGTGTCGAACGTCAGCCCACTAGTTCAAACTTAAGGGTTCAAAAGTTCTGCCGAAATCACATAGGTCGTCATGTTTCAATTTAGTCAATAAAGGCCTACTACTGGAGGGAAACGGAATGCTTCGAAGCTCGTGTTTCGGCTGCACGAACTCCGAGAGGATTGGAAGAGACCTCATATGAAAGGTGGATTCACAACGATCGAGTGTGTCGAACGTCAGCCCACTAGCTCAAACTTAAGGGTTCCAAAGTTCTGCCGAAATCACAAACGTCGTCATGTTTCAATTTAGTTAATAAAGGCCTACTACTGGAGCGAAACGGAATGCTTCGATGCTCGTGTTTCAGCCGCACGACCTCCGAGAGGCTTGGAAGAGACCTCATCTGAAAGGTGGATTCACAACGATCGAGTGTGTCGAACGTCAGCCCACTAGTTCAAACTTAAGGGTTCAAAAGTTCTGCCGAAATCACATAGGTCGTCATGTTTCAATTTAGTCAATAAAGGCCTACTACTAGAGCGAAACGGAATGCTTCGACGCTCGTGTTTCAGCCGCACGACCTCCAAGAGGCTTGGAAGAGACCTCATCTGAAAGGTGGATTAAAAACGATCGAGTGTGTCGAATGTCAGCCTACTAGTTCAAACTTAAGGGTTCTAAAGTTCTGCGGAAATCACATAGGTCATCATGTGACAATTTAGTCAATAAAGGCCTACTACTGGAGCGAAACTGAATGCTTTGACAGTCGCCGCTCGGCCGCACGAACTCCGAGAGGATTGCAAGAGACCTCATCTGAAAGGTGGATTCAAAACGATCGAGTGTGTCGAATGTCAGTCTACTAGCTCAAACTTAAAGGTTCAAAAGTTCTGCCGAAATCACAAAGGTCATCATGTGACAATTTAGTCAATAAAGGCCTACTCCTGGAGCGAAACGGAATGCTTCGAAGCTCGTGTTTCGGCTGCACGACCTCCGAGAGGCTTAGAAGAGACCTCATCTGAAAGGTGGATTCACAACGATCGAGTGTGTCGAACGTCAGCCCACAATCTCAAACTTAAGGGTTCCAAAGTTCTGCCGAAATCACAAAAGTCGTCATGTTTCAATTTAGTCAATAAAGGCCTACTACTGGAGCGAAACGGAATGCTTCGATGCTCGTGATTCAGCCGCACGACCTCCGAGAGGCTTGGAAGAGACCTCATCTGAAAGGTGGATTCACAACGATCGAGTGTGTCGAACGTCAGCCCACTAGTTCAAACTTAAGGGTTCAAAAGTTCTGCCGAAATCACATAGGTCGTCATGTTACAATTTAGTCAAGAAAGGCCTACTATTGGAGCGAAACGGAATGCTTCGAAGCTCGTGTTTCAGCTGCACGAACTCCGAGAGGATTGGAAGAGACCTCATCTGAAAGGTGGATTCACAACAATTGAGTGTGTCAAACGTCAGCCCACTAGCTCAAACTTAAGGGTTCAAAAGTTCTGCCGAAATCACATAGGTCGTCATGTTTCAATTTAGTCAATAAAGGCCAACTACTGGAGCGAAACGGAATGCTTCGACGCTCGTGTTTCAGCCGCACGACCTCCGAGAGGCTTGGAAGAGACCTCATCTGAAAGGTGGTTTCACAACGATCGAGTGTGTCGAACGTCAGCTCACAAGCTCAAACTTAAGGGTTCAAAAGTTCTGCCGAAATCACATAGGTCGTCATGTTACAATTTAGTCAATAAAGGACTAGTACTGGAGCGAAACGGAATGCTTCGACGCTCGTGTTTCGGTCGCACGACTTACGAGAGGCTTGGAAGAGACCTCATCTGAAAGGTGGATTCACAACGATCGAGTGTGTCGAACGTCAGCCCACTAGTTCAAACTTAAGGGTTCAAAAGTTCTGCCGAAATCACATAGGTCGTCATGTTTCAATTTAGTCAATAAAGGCCTACTACTGGAGGGAAACGGAATGCTTCGAAGCTCGTGTTTCGGCTGCACGAACTCCGAGAGGATTGGAAGAGACCTCATATGAAAGGTGGATTCACAACGATCGAGTGTGTCGAACGTCAGCCCACTAGCTCAAACTTAAGGGTTCCAAAGTTCTGCCGAAATCACAAACGTCGTCATGTTTCAATTTAGTTAATAAAGGCCTACTACTGGAGCGAAACGGAATGCTTCGATGCTCGTGTTTCAGCCGCACGACCTCCGAGAGGCTTGGAAGAGACCTCATCTGAAAGGTGGATTCACAACGATCGAGTGTGTCGAACGTCAGCCCACTAGTTCAAACTTAAGGGTTCAAAAGTTCTGCCGAAATCACATAGGTCGTCATGTTTCAATTTAGTCAATAAAGGCCTACTACTAGAGCGAAACGGAATGCTTCGACGCTCGTGTTTCAGCCGCACGACCTCCGAGAGGCTTGGAAGAGACCTCATCTGAAAGGTGGATTAAAAACGATCGAGTGTGTCGAATGTCAGCCTACTAGTTCAAACTTAAGGGTTCTAAAGTTCTGCGGAAATCACATAGGTCATCATGTGACAATTTAGTCAATAAAGGCCTACTACTGGAGCGAAACTGAATGCTTTGACAGTCGCCGCTCGGCCGCACGAACTCCGAGAGGATTGCAAGAGACCTCATCTGAAAGGTGGATTCAAAACGATCGAGTGTGTCGAATGTCAGTCTACTAGCTCAAACTTAAAGGTTCAAAAGTTCTGCCGAAATCACAAAGGTCATCATGTGACAATTTAGTCAAGAAAGGCCTACTATTGGAGCGAAACGGAATGCTTCGAAGCTCGTGTTTCAGCTGCACGAACTCCGAGAGGATTGGAAGAGACCTCATCTGAAAGGTGGATTCACAACAATTGAGTGTGTCAAACGTCAGCCCACTAGCTCAAACTTAAGGGTTCAAAAGTTCTGCCGAAATCACATAGGTCGTCATGTTTCAATTTAGTCAATAAAGGCCAACTACTGGAGCGAAACGGAATGCTTCGACGCTCGTGTTTCAGCCGCACGACCTCCGAGAGGCTTGGAAGAGACCTCATCTGAAAGGTGGTTTCACAACGATCGAGTGTGTCGAACGTCAGCTCACAAGCTCAAACTTAAGGGTTCAAAAGTTCTGCCGAAATCACATAGGTCGTCATGTTACAATTTAGTCAATAAAGGACTAGTACTGGAGCGAAACGGAATGCTTCGACGCTCGTGTTTCGGTCGCACGACTTACGAGAGGCTTGGAAGAGACCTCATCTGAAAGGTGGATTCACAACGATCGAGTGTGTCGAACGTCAGCCCACTAGTTCAAACTTAAGGGTTCAAAAGTTCTGCCGAAATCACATAGGTCGTCATGTTTCAATTTAGTCAATAAAGGCCTACTACTGGAGGGAAACGGAATGCTTCGAAGCTCGTGTTTCGGCTGCACGAACTCCGAGAGGATTGGAAGAGACCTCATATGAAAGGTGGATTCACAACGATCGAGTGTGTCGAACGTCAGCCCACTAGCTCAAACTTAAGGGTTCCAAAGTTCTGCCGAAATCACAAACGTCGTCATGTTTCAATTTAGTTAATAAAGGCCTACTACTGGAGCGAAACGGAATGCTTCGATGCTCGTGTTTCAGCCGCACGACCTCCGAGAGGCTTGGAAGAGACCTCATCTGAAAGGTGGATTCACAACGATCGAGTGTGTCGAACGTCAGCCCACTAGTTCAAACTTAAGGGTTCAAAAGTTCTGCCGAAATCACATAGGTCGTCATGTTTCAATTTAGTCAATAAAGGCCTACTACTAGAGCGAAACGGAATGCTTCGACGCTCGTGTTTCAGCCGCACGACCTCCGAGAGGCTTGGAAGAGACCTCATCTGAAAGGTGGATTAAAAACGATCGAGTGTGTCGAATGTCAGCCTACTAGTTCAAACTTAAGGGTTCTAAAGTTCTGCGGAAATCACATAGGTCATCATGTGACAATTTAGTCAATAAAGGCCTACTACTGGAGCGAAACTGAATGCTTTGACAGTCGCCGCTCGGCCGCACGAACTCCGAGAGGATTGCAAGAGACCTCATCTGAAAGGTGGATTCAAAACGATCGAGTGTGTCGAATGTCAGTCTACTAGCTCAAACTTAAAGGTTCAAAAGTTCTGCCGAAATCACAAAGGTCATCATGTGACAATTTAGTCAATAAAGGCCTACTCCTGGAGCGAAACGGAATGCTTCGAAGCTCGTGTTTCGGCTGCACGACCTCCGAGAGGCTTAGAAGAGACCTCATCTGAAAGGTGGATTCACAACGATCGAGTGTGTCGAACGTCAGCCCACAATCTCAAACTTAAGGGTTCAAAAGTTCTGCCGAAATCACATAGGTCGTCATGTTACAATTTAGTCAAGAAAGGCCTACTATTGGAGCGAAACGGAATGCTTCGAAGCTCGTGTTTCGGCTGCACGAACTCCGAGAGGATTGGAAGAGACCTCATCTGAAAGGTGGATTCACAACGATCGAGTGTGTCAAACGTCAGCCCACAATCTCAAACTTAAGGGT